>NC_081346.1:11156094-11419818 GCF_029784015.1 Lycium ferocissimum | reverse complement strand
GCGTTTAATATATTTTGTCGGATATATTTTGAATTGGATAAAAAAGCGCCAAATGGCTTTCTACTAAGTTGCCTAGTGAAGGGTGGGATCTCCTTCTACTTCCCTTTCAAAGTGGGGCTTGTTTGTTAAACAATGTGTGGGTCTTGACGGTTTGATTCTTGATTTTAGAGATAAACCCTTTATCAAATTTTTTTGGAGACCATAAGACATTTTACGCATGGCTAGGATTGCTTCAATGGGGAAAAAATTTGGAAAAATGGACCGGGGACATTTGTCCAATTATAAAAAAAGAAATTGCATACAAACATAAAGGGGAGCTTCGATTATTTTCCCCTCGAAAGGCCAACTTGAAATTTAAATCGGGGGGCCCCCTTTTTTGGTATTGAACTTGGGTTGTGGACTTGTATAACAAGATATATAGTAGTAGAAAAGGGGAAAGGGGAAGCTAGGATCCCGACCTTTGTGTGTGTGTGGGGGGGGGGGGGCGGAGGGGTGAGAGTTATGATGACAATATTGAATAATTGAAAAGTATTGAAAAAAAAATTTTAAAATAAAAAGGACTAGTCATTAACCATCTAAGAAAAATTTTTCCCTACAACAAAAAAAATAACATACCCAATGTAATCTTGGCGCAGGGGGAAAGGTAGGATCTGACCTTTTTTGGGGTTAAAAGGTGGTTTTTTTAGACTTTTGGCAAAAAAAATTTAATAAAAAAATAGGATAAAAAAGGTTTATCATTATACTATGTATACACTTATGATTTTTGAGACGAGGGGGGTTCTCGAAGTTTCCCCCGGCTTAACATGATCTCAATTTGGGGCCCGGGCCGAAACCATAGTGGAAACAATGTTTTGAAGCTAGTGGCGGTGTAAAGATTTTGTAGACATGAAATCGGTGGGTCATAAGCGAAATCAAAATTTTAATTTTATGAATTTAAAATTTTGAGTTCACTACAATTTTTCCCAACATAAGTGATATTATCTTTTTTGATAAAAAAAGGGCAATTTTTTGAATAAAAGTGTCCCTAATGGGAAGTTAAATGACTTTTCAAAATTTGCTCGAAGAATATAGGATTGAATCTCCTGGCTTTTTGGGCCCCTTCTAAAAGGTTTTTTTTTGTAAATGGCCTTCCGAAGCTCTCCTTGTTCATGAAGTTTCCCGCCTATCGAAACCCTTTAAACAATCTTAAGATGACCGAGTTTCCATGTGTTGAAATCTAAATACTTTTTTTGCTATAAATTTTAAAACTTGAGAATATCACGAAAAATACACAAAATGGAATTGGTTCCCCGGCCCCCAACAAAGGCCATTAAGAAGCAATAGATCAACAAAAAAAAAAAGTAGCATTACAACAAGAAATCCAACAATTGCATCATGACATGGTTCTCCTTTGTAATGAATGATGTAAAAATAAAAAACAGAATAAGCATAGAAATACAATTTCTTTCACATAGTCCCTAGTAACATTTTCCTAATGCAAATCCCAAAACAAAAAAAGATAATGTCCAATAGTATTCCATTTGGTAGTAAATCTTCGCCTTTCGAAAATTAGATGGGTCTCCCTACCCAAACCCTGTTATTTTTCCCAAAAAGGGAGAAAAAAGAAAGGGGGAAGATTCAACACCCCCAAAATTCGATGGCGGGGCCCCCGTGTTGTCGGTGACATATTATCTACACGAAAAAGGAAGAAATAAAAAATTGTGACAAGGCTTTCGTAAAAAAGCATCTTGTGCTAAGACGGTTTAAGTGGATAAAATAGAAATTTAGGTATACATTTTTTTTTAATGTCATATGAAAGCTTGAAAAAAACTCCTTACAACATTTTTTGTACATAGATATAACTACACTTCCTTTAAAAGGGTTTTTAACTACTTTGGAATGTACCCTTTTTTGAAGTGGCAATGGATATGTAATCAACTTATCTATTTCTTAGGTCCTCCTCGGATATCAACTCTACTCTTCAAAAAAACTAAATGTTGGTAATTTGTGGGCTTCCCCAAAAAATTTTTTGAGAAAAAATCAATCTCTTCAATGGATTTCATGAAAAACCCGCTCAAACTATCATAATTGTTGACTATCATCACACCTCACATCACAATAAATGTTTTTGATCAACGTAACTAACAATTAGATCAGCGTAACACAAAGTAAATGCATAAAAGTCACGAATAAACTCACCCTCTAACCAATAGATTTCTTCGTTGACTAAAAAGCAAAACAACCGGAAAACCTTAAAACCCGAACACTCTTTAATATGAGAAAATCAACTTTTTTAAAATTTGTCAATACTAACATTGTGAAGCATCTACCAAGAAATCTTATCTATAAATAATATAAAGTTAGGCGTAGGCAATTTATGTTTTCTTTTTTTTAATAATTCAATTTATCTTTTTTCTCCTTTATTTGGTCTTTTTTACTCATGTTTAATTATTTGGGGAAAAAAACCAAAATTCATTATTAATGGAGAAATAAAGATTTGGTAGTGGGGATTCCCAAAAAACCCCTATCAGATTTACACCCTTTTCAAAAAACAACCTTTATTTCTTCATCCTCCAAAAGTTTCCTCTGGAATACAAAATTATATAATTAAGCCGTGAAAAAGCTGCCCCAATCAACAACTATTAGGGAACCCAATGTGGACGACTTCGGCACTCTGATCCGCTGCCGCAAAAACGTAGAACTGTATGTCGGGAATTTTCCTTTTCTTTTTCTATCCTCTCCCAATTTGTCTTCTTTTTCTAATTCGGGAAATTGCTGTGGTTAAATTTTTTGTGTACCCCCCCAAATTTAGTTGCCACTAAATACATAATTCTGTGCTAGGGTTTTTTGCGCTGCATAGCAAGTTAAAGGTTTTACCTATGACTGTTTTTGTTCAAAGTTTTATAGCTGTTCGTTTTATATGTGGGAATTATCCCCTTAAGTTGAGCAGCGGAAAAAATGTGTACCAGTTAAAAGAAAAAAAATATCAAAATTATCGAAAAATTCCGAATATTTTTAAATAGCTGAGCATTTTTAATAGAATGATTGTGACAATTTAGTTCCATGTACTTGGGATATTTCTTGGTTTTGAATATATTGTGTAATCATCACTGCCATCATTTTGTATATGCATGTTGAATTAAGTTAACTCAATTTCTCAGATAATTAAAAAAAAAAAAAAATCTCTTCACTCATTTATAATTTCCTTCTCTTTCAATATGAGCTGTTATTTGGGTGTCAATCTATATGTTTCACCGCTTACTTTCATTTTGGGGTCGTAATTCTTTAGTAGAATTTGATTTTTTTGTTTTTGTTTTTTTTATCAAGCATGTTCTCAAGGAAAGGTTTGACGCTAACAAGTACGTATTATGTTCTTATTTTTTTCTTTTCTTTTTCATCATATTTCTCTCGTTTTTTAGTATATGTACAATTTTTATGCATTTTGGCATGTAAAATCTACATTTTGTACATTTATTCGTAAAATTTAATTTTCTTTGTAAAAATAGTTACTCCATTTGTTTCAATATATGGGAAGGAATTCAAGGTCAAAATACTTAATTTTGACTATGAATTTAGATGCAATTCTTTAGATTTTTTTAAAATAAAATTCACGTATTTAAAAATTCTTCGGAAAGTCTTCACAATGCTTATGCTTAATGATTAAAAATATTTAAAACAAATTGAGAAAATTATAGTCGAGAGAAAAAATTGGCTGATTTTCCAATAATGTCTATACCTTTATTTTATTTATCTACGTCAATTGTTTTTTGTATTTTCATTTTTTCTTCGATTAAATTTATGATTTTGTATGTAAGAGTATTTTTTTTTTTTATAACGCGCGAAGTGCGGGCGAATCTGCAAGTATATATATATAAAGGCGGGACGTATACACCTGGGTGGCGCTCTAAAAATTCAGGAATTCCATTTATTTGTTATCTCCTTTTTCCTAGGCCTTTTTGTGTTTGTACTTGTCATCTAATTTAGTTACTCCTATTACTTAAGAAAACAAACCCGTTACTGTTTGAGTGCAGACTCTAAACGTTGCTATTCAAAGCCCACAATAACTGCCACTCCACCCCGACTCTGGCACTCGCTTGAAACCAACAACGAAATTCCAGATCAAAGGAACATCTCGGAATTGGCACATTGAAACTCGCATAGTTTATTGTGTTCATGTAACGACACAACAAAGGCGAGTTCGGAAATCATATAAATGTACATATGTCTTTCCCCAATCTCACTTTCTTTCCCTTACGGAATACAAGATGTTAGAAATAGCGGGCTTATCTGCAGCCAAAACAGGTTTGTACATTATTTCTCTTCTCTGTTTCTTTTTTTTTTTTTGTATAGGAAAACAATCTATCTATTTTAGGGATAATTGCAGTTATTATTAGCTTAATTGATATTTTGTTGCAAATTTTCACTCTGATGGTTGGGGCTTATCTTCCTTGGTGCGATTTATATTGGTAATTTCTAATATACATGCATGCAACCTTTTCCCTGTCCCCTGTTTAAAAAGTCTATCCAAGTTAAGTTTGAATTTTAAAAGTCTGATAGATTTTAATATATTATAACTTTCTCATCCTGTTCCAGTGTATTTTATATATATATTGCCGATATCAGCTTATAGTTTGAGAATACTGAAAGTTAACCATTGTTGTATAATTATTGAATGCAGAAAAAAGTACAAAATGAGGAGATGCGTGAAAGTTAACCATTGTTGTACAATTTTTGGAGGCAGAAGAAAGTAAAAAACTAGGTGTTGCGAAGCAATGAAATGATTGACAGTTTTGAGGCAAGTTGTGAAGGGATCAAGACCATTTATATCGAGAAACAGTGTGAGTTCTTATGAAGTTTTGTTTTGTGCCTTTTTCGTTTCACTAGGATTGTGAATGGACAGGTAATTTAGCAGCCATTATTTCTATGGAAAACATGTTAAGGCCCAACCTCTTGGAAAAATTTGTTTGTTTCAGGCAAGTCGGATAAGAATTCTATACAACAAAACCCAAAGAACTTATGAAACCATCTGTTATTATTTATTTATTTTTTTGGCTTAAGTAACTAAAACGCCCCCGAACTTGGCGAATTGCAACTTTCGTCCCCAAACTATTACTGCACTTTAAGACACCCCTAGACTTGGCAAAATGGGTTTTAATTAATCCCGAGCTGCCACATGGCATAGTGAGTGTAGTCACGCGCCAAGGCGCGTGACAAGTGCCACATACGCATTAAAACGGTAAAATTTCAATTTTGACATTTCCTTACATTTCCTTCAATTCCACGGCTAAAACATCGGCCATCTTCTTATTTAACCCCTCCCCCCATTAAAATACACCATAACTTGAATTTCAAGCTTTTTGTTCTCCTTCTTTCTAATTGTTAAATTTTCTCTCTCGATTAGGGGTGGGCGTTCGGTATTCGGTTCGGTATTTTTGAAGTTCGGGATCGGTAATTCGGTATTCGGTAATTGAAAATAGATACCAAATACCGAACTTTCAAACTTCGGTTCGGTAATTCGGTAATCGGTAAATTAAACTTCGGTTCGGTACGGTATTCGGTAATACCATATTGAAGTCGAAGTCCCCGTATTACGTCACGAGAACTTATTCAAGCAAGGTGTCAAACAAGAAATTGATTAGGTTGAAGCCTTCATATACACACAATTTCATTAGGATATCAGAGGCAAGTACATTAAGCACATGTTAACTTTGCAATGCCATAAACAATTTAAAGAACGAAATACAACTATCCTTGTGGTGAAAGCACGTTTCATTGTACGACTTCGTTACATTTGTTCTTTAGGAAGTATAGGGGGGTGAGTAGATTCATTTCTCCTCCTTTGACGAGCTAATCTAATAAATAATTAACTTTCGGTAGAAGGAGCCCAAACAATAAGCATTCAAGGATATACGGCTAACTCTGCATTTTCATATTTTCTTTTGTTATTTCCTCTATCGGTGATGCTTTCCTTTCCATAACGGAATATGAAGTACTAGATTTTTTTCGAATCGAGCTATTAAATTTAAAGTAACCATAAAAGTCGCCCATAAGGCATAAGTATGCCCCGCGTCGGCATAAGTTTGATAATTCGTTAACAAATTTATGCGGGGGGGCATACTTTTAATGGGCAAACTTGTATCTTGGACCGCATAACTTTGTGAAGGAATTATCAAAGTTATGCGGACCGGCATAACTAAACATAACTAAAAGTACGCCCCCTCCAGCGGACTTTTAGTTAAACACAACTAAAATGCTATGGGATCCGGCATAACTAAATATAACTAAAAGTCGCACTCCTCCAGCGATATTCGGCTTTGCATTTCTAGAAAGTATGCCTCGGATCGAAAGCTTGCATTTTAATCTTCTTGTCGAATATTGTTCCCGACTCACATGCTTAATCTCGGTTTACAAATTAACAACAATTAACATAAGTATGAATTCAGCTTGAGACAAGCAACCCAAGCGATATGTCGACTTAACGAATATAAAGTACTAGATTTTTCGAATGCGAGCTATTAAATTTAAAGTAACCATAAAACTTTGCGTCCATGACGGTTGAGTTTGTGGTAATTAAGTTATATCCCAAAGAAATTAACAAATCAATATTAACGATTCGTGTGGATCCTCGTATATATACTTCAAAACCTAACAATAAATTGTTCGAATTAAGCGAATAGTAGTTAGTATCTCACGTTAATGACAATGGGTTCGTGCTCTCGTGTGTTTAACAATTAACATACTGCTATACAACGCAACCCATAATTAGTTTGGAATGACAAATACATATATATGTTTTAGGCAAAGTCGCCGTAAGGCATAAGTATGCCCCGTCGCGTAAGTTTGATAATTCGTTAACAAATTTATGCGGGGGCATACTTTTAATGGGCAAACTTGTATTCCGGACCGGCATAACTTTGTGAAGAATTATCAAAGTTATGCCGGACCATAACTAAACATAACTAAAAGTACGCCATACGTGAGACTTTTAGTTAAACACGACTAAAAGTACGCCGGATCCGGCATAAAACTTTGCGTCCGTACGGTGAGTTTGTGGTAATTAAGTTATATCCCAAAGAGTTGGAGTGGTCAAAAACATTGAAGATTTGTCTATGTATTAGTGTCCTATGTAATTTTATGTTTTTCTTGGTTACGGTAGTAGTACTAATTAGGTTGAAGTGAAGTTGTACTTAGATGATTAACAATGGTTATAGTACTAATTAGGTTGAAGTGAAGTTCTATTTAGATGATTCACAATGTAATCTAATTTTGGTTAGCATATTGAATATGATTATGATGACTTTGTGAAGCAATACGTTATACCATCTGGTTAGTAATGGTTAGCCTATTCAACATGTTAACACTAACAAAGGGAGACAGAGAGTTTTTGAGGGTGAGGTTCAAATGGACGCTTCTGGTAGACTGAGAGGGGGTTTAATTAAACGTGGGTCGGGTCGGGTTATTTACCCGGTTCTAATTTATTATGTGGCATGAATATATTACACGTGGATGGCCACATAAGCGTTTTAATCCAGCTGGACCCGCGAGTGATATACACTCGCTCCGGGTCATGAGCTCGGGGATTAATTAAAACCCATTTTGCCAAGTCTAGGGGTGTCTTAAAGTGCAGTAATAGTTTGGGGACGAAAGTTGCAATTCGTGCCAAGTTCGGGGGCGTTTTAGTTACTTAAGCCTATTTTTTTTTAATTTTTTTTTTAGATTTATTGATTGAGGTTGCAATTTCTTTCAATAAACCTTTGTTACTTTTAGTATATGAGATTCTATTACCGTTTAATTGACAGTTTATGACTATTTGATGTAACAGAGGAAGAATAGTATGCTGGTGGTACCCCGTGCTTCAATCTCAAGGTGTTTAAAAGTTACTGTGCATTACATATCTTTGTTTCCATATGACCTACAGATGGCATCGGTTAGATTAGCTATGGAGTACAAGGATCTCATAGTTCTTGGATATACTCATCTGTAAAGGATACAACCTGTTATGTTACAACACCTTATCTTAGCATATGTTGAGCAGACTAGTACAACTTCGATAATGCTCTAACATCATGTATTTAGGTAGCTTCAATTTTTTTATACAAATCAAAGAACTGAAGAATTAATGTGTGCTAACTTAAATTTTTTTGTTGATGACCATGACATGTAGCCTTATACTTTTCATTTCTTTTTTCCTGGGAAGGGTGATATTTTTCCTTAAAAGCTTCTCAAATTTTTAAAGTGCTATGTTTACTACGGTGGGGATTCAGGCGTTGTTGTTAATTATGGTCAATGGTAAGACGCTTTCGGGAATGTCGACTTTCAAAGTGGTTTTTGCAATTGTTAGGTGATCGTCGTGGTCCAAAGTATCTTGGATATGTGTTTATCTTTTGACTAATCAAATGAGATACTGACTTCCTTAATTCAGTTAATGCTCATTATTTATTTAACTTTTTAAATTAATTTCCTGAATTCAGAACTTCAATTACTACTATTTCCCATTGATTGCTTATGGACAATGTTCTGCAATGAGTAAAATATGGTTTCTCCTTGTGATGATCGCAAAACTTAGTGAAAAAGAGAGGGACACAAATAGAAGGAATTACAGTGAAACCTTGTAATACTATAAGTCATGACATACCTTTGTGTGCTATCAGTAGTGTCAATTTTTTATTGTTACTTTCATTATACATAACTTAAACTCTTACGATTTAGTTAAAGATAACTACCATGAAAAGGCGATGCTTAGACTTGCATAAAATTGTTTATGTTAGGCCGGGTTTTTGTGTGTTACTTTGATCTAACCTTAATCGGTCATTCCTCTATAAATTATAACTAAAAAAGCTAGAATCTTTCTATTTTGACAGAGGTTCTGTCTGTGTTTTTTGCTCTTCCATTTTTTTCTTTCGCTTGCTGATCTTAAATCCGAAAGAGAAAAGGAAAATGAAAGAAAAAGTCTCAACTTTCTAGAGAAGATTGGATTAATGGCGGATTTAATGTCCTTATGATTTAAATGTTTGATTTGTCAGATTGATCCTGCAAAGTATTACTTAAGCAGCAGGGCATTAGAGGATTCTTTAGGGGTTGGGTACCTACTTTGCTTGGTTATATTTCACAGGGACTTTGCAAATATGGATTCCATGAATATTTCAAGATGTACTATTCAGACCTTGCTAGCCCTGAGAATGCGGTCAAGTACAAGACTTTGATCTAATTTGTTGGTTCTGCATCTGCTGAGGTTAATGCTGATGTTGCCTTTGCCCATTTGAGGCTGTCAAAGTTCATGTTCAAACTCAGCCTGGTTTTGCCAGAGGCTTGTCTGATGGACTTCCCAAGTTTGTCAAGGTTGAAGGCATTGATTGGTATGCCTATTTATATTATCTTGAACAAATTTTTTGTTAGTTAGATTTGCTTATTGTGGGTTTTCTCAATACTAAGGAAATTATGACCTTTGAATTTTTCTTTATAGGCTTTGCAAGGGGACTGTACTTCTCTGGGGACGACAAATTCCATGTAAGCTAACAGATTTTCTCTGATTTTTCCATCACTAGGATATTGATTTTACGTTTAGATACTTTCTTTGACTTTTAAACAAAGGTGTCATTCAGTTTCTTGCAAGCTTAGGCTATACCTCATCCGTTTCATTTTATATGGCAGTGTTCGATTAGACAAGGAGATTAAAAAGAAAGAAAGGGTTCTGACACTAACCAAAAAGTAACCTTAGAAAATGTGTGCGTAAACATATCATGACATTTCTATGATTATAAGAGCATGCCATTAAATGTGAAGTGAGAATTTTAAAGTTAAGATACTTTCAAATATATAAGTTATGTAAAATGAAACAGAAGGAGTATAACCTTTGTTGGTCGAACTGCTTGGCATCTGTTTAACTACTCATTCTTGAATGTAATGTTCCATTGCTGTGAAAAATGGGAACTAGACTGACTGAGTCTCACATGGGTTATTTTACAGACATCATGATGAAGTTTGCATCATTTGAAACCATAGTGGAACAACTCTATAAACATGTCATTCAACACCAAAAGACAAAAGCAGCAATACCACACGGCTTGGTGTGAACTTTGCTGGTGGATATTTGGCTGGTATTCTGTGATGTTGCACAAATTCGTTTTCTCTTAATCCTTAGAGACATTAGTTAATCACTTTCATAAAGAGAGCTTGCAACTGGCTTATACATATCATTTTGTTGACAACTTCAATCTTCTTGATAAAAGGTAAAAATGGGGAAGTAAGTTGGAAACAGTAAAATCCTATTCTCTGGATATTCTCTACCACAAAAGAATATGTTTTATTACTGATGTTTAATAGGGTGGTGATGCAAGCATAAAGAGGGTGAAGGTTGAGCAAGAAGTGGATCAAAGAGTGGTTGGTGATACTCAAATGGAAGAGAGGTGTACAACTACAATTCCAAAGGAGGATATGACTTCTACATCCAAGGAAACCACTATTGGAAGTACATCAACAATGGATACTAGACCTGAAATTCTGCATCAGATGAGCTTCATGAAGAAAAAGATTAAAGATGGAAAAATTGATAGTTTAGACGACACTTTAAAGGTATCTCCTAAGCTTTTAATTTTTTGTATCAAATTTAGTACCTAATGCAGCTGTCTGTAAATTCTGAATGAAAAGTTGCTGATCTATCTTGCATTCCATAGGATATGGAACGTGCTGTTGTTAGTGGTAATGGAACAGAAACTGGTCAGATAATTCTAAAATTTGACTAATTGATGAATATTTATTCAATTTAATGGCAGTTTATAATGGTGAGATTTTGAAAAAATAATCTGGAGAATTCATCATAAGTTGTTTCGTATATGTGGATCTATTTGTCTTCTTTTTCCTTGTGATCTGCCTTACCGTTTTGGTCCGTTCTCTTCCTTTTTTTTTTTTTCCCCTTTTACATTTTTTACTTAGACAAATTTGTTTTGTGGACTTGCAGACTGATTTTTGGGTATGTATATCCGGATTTTGAGTATTTCAATACTGTTGAGAAGAAAAGCAGAAATTGAACAGCTTGGCTTATGGTACAAATATTATTACATCATGTATTTAACAAGGCTGCAAAAACTGATTGGAATATGTCGGCAAGTCTTCTTTGGAGAGTGATTGTACTCCTAAAATAAGCAAAGGATTGCGGCATATTCTCATGTGTAAGTGATACATAAAGTAGATGTATTTTCTTCTCTCTATGTTGTGTCTTTTCTTGAATAATATTTTCCTTATTTTGATCAGGTGATTTAATGCTTGCAAGTAGTAATATCCTTACTTGCAAAATATGGTGAAATTGATATGTCAATATGTAAATATTCTCAAAAATGAGTCAAATATGACATAAATACAAGTTTAGATCTCCATCTTACTCACCATTGGTCTTAAAGGAAAACTCAATACTAATGAAATTGTAGAGCACACGAATATGATGTATGCAACACGTGAAGTTGAAGGTTTTACAGTTATAATGCAGAAAAATAAAACAAACTGATGTTTAATTATTTTAATAACAACATTGATAAGGCAATTATATTTAAGAATTGATGTTATGGATAGAATATCGCGATGACAAAATAGATCATAGAGTAATACTTGTTTAACTATTCAATCGCATTCCATGAGATATGCGTGGGACAATATCAATTTTTATGTATTTTATAATTATATTTTAAATAAATATTATATATATTCAGACACCCATACATTAACGCCAATAAATGTGTCACTTTTTAGATGGTAATGTTTTTATCAGATAAATTTTTACCCTTCTTATCCCAATTCTCCATCCAAGTTTTAAGTGGCATTGTCCTTTCAATTAATTTACGTTTGGAATGTTCTCGATATTTTAAGTTATTACAATAATTTATCTTTTGTTATTTTTAATATTCAAAAAGTAGGAAAAACATTATTTTTAAGTAAAGTCTTTTGCGACAGCGCAAAGCGCAGGCAAATTTCCTAGTTGTATAAATAATCCAAAATGAAGGAACCTCGAGAGGATTTCTCAAAGAAAAAATGTCACATCTTCAATCTATGAAAGCCAAGAAGTACATTAAACAGCACCAGAAAATCCACAACATTTAATAAGAAAACTGAGATAGTTTCTTTTAACGTATGTTGTTTAGAAACTAAATTGATGGACATGAGATGGCCGCGTAAGAAATTGATGACATGAATGCCAGTGTAAGTAGTATGCAGTAGAACCTTATAAGAATTTGTTTAGTGATGCTTAATTGTAATTCTCAATTGTGGCTTATGATCCCTGAGTGGAACCATCTGAGAATGGTCAGTTGGTCTTATGTCAGAACTCGGCAGTCCTTTGTCTTATTTATTTAGATAAGCTACTCATAATTTACATGACTAAAAGATGTCATATACCTATTGCATATTAACCTCGGAATGAGATGGTCTGTTGTGTCATCCGTCATGCTTGTTCCTGTAATGATGCTCGCACTGGCTGTCATTTTCATGCTTGTTGCTGTAATTGTGCTTGAAAGATGTTCTCGCTGGCTGTTATAACTAGCAAGCATGTTTTACTAAGCTGAGCTAATGAATGACTGTTTTTGACTTTTGATGCCTCTGGATTTGACAGGGTTGGTTATGTCTTTCTGGACAAATGGTGGATCTTGCTTTCAACCTCTGATTTGATTGTTTGTAGGATCTGATTAAAATGAATATCAATTTTTTTAAATAACGTTTTGGTGTTTACTGTTTTGAGTGGGGTAAGTTGAACTGAGCTTTTCTTATCGGCCACTATGGACTGCAGCTTTGCAGTCCTTTTGTTTCGAATCAAACTAGCACAACTTCAGTTGCCACGATGGTAGAGCCACATTTCTTCAAATACTTTTGGTTTGGTGTCATTCGTGAAGGCACGTCTCGCTAAGTCCACATTTTTCTTCCTTTTCCCTGCTGCACCACTTGTATGTCATCCATGAGCTATGACATTTTTCAAGGGTTATTTGACTAGTTACTCTTGATGAAAAAGGGCTATTTTACTAGTTATTATGCCTGTACTCTAGCTGATTGAAATTTGGATTATAATCCAATCATAACTACTATTACTGAGGTGCAACCAGTTTCTTTTTGCTTTCTCAAGCATAACTATTATTGGTGATCTGTGATATAGAGGAATAGGATTACTTGCAAGACATTTGTCTATGTGCATGAAATGTTACAAATAACTTGCTTGGATAAGTTTCAAGGATATGCACTTTGTTCTTCTTCCATTTCCTACTTGGCGTGGTATTCATTTTACAATGCAATGGAACCATTGGGCAAGGAAAGATGAAAGAAGGAGCATTCTGTCTGTGTTCGGCCAAAAAATGTTGTGGCTATCAATACCAGTTATCTCAATATTTTCCACTTTTGGGAACATTGGTTTGTCAAAGTGCTAGTTAATTCAGAGGCGGATCCACATGGAAAGGCGGGAGTGCACGTGCACTCGTTAGCTTCGGAAAAAATTATGTATATATACTTTGAAAAATTAGTATATATTTAATTGTGCACTCTAACAAACGAAAGTGTCTTTTGGGCACGTTGGTTGCAACTCGCTATCGCTTCTTTAGATGTCACTCCGGATCGAACCCGAATGTCACTTTTAATTATTTTTTGAGCCTATTTTTAGGAAAACAATAAGCGTTAAATGAGCTCGCTCATGTTCAAACCTGCACTATCAACACATGTTGAGTAGCCTTAGTCACTGAGCTATCTCTTTCATTTGCTTCACTGTATCAAATTTTATATATTACACATATTTGACCTATATACTTGTATTTTCGCCACTGCTACGCTATTTGTGACCGGTCCAACATGGTATTAACCCTCAGTTGTCATTAAATTTTTTGTTGGCGTTTATGTTAAGATAATAGTGCCTTCGCAGTCTTAAAATCCTGAATCCGCCTCTGAGTCAATTTGTGATGCTACTGAATTTGGCAAGTGATGCTGGAACATCTAGGACTGAAAAAAGATCTAACTAATGAGAATAGGGTTGTGCATAGATATTGCAAAGGACCAAACCAGTTATATTGCCATGGACCATCCTAGTGCAGTGTTTGACAAGTTTGGTGCTTGTCAGTTTACTTGCCATTGAAGCATCCATGGTGACAGGGTTGTTTTTTGTGCTGAATATGCTGGTTCGTGTTTGTTAATATAAGTATATAACTAGCCTGTTGATGATCATAGTCATTGTGTTTACACTGTCGGAGTTCTCTATGTTCTTGTGTTACATAGGGCAAAATCCGTAGACACCAAGTGGACGTATTAAAAGATGATAAGTGCCGATGGTGACAAGTCAGATTCGAGTCAGCAAGCGAGGGGCTCCGGGAAATCATACGAAGCTACGGATAAGTAATTTGGTAACCCACTTCCGGAGGCAGAAACTACAAAAGGCCTGAAGAAGCATGTCAACTCACTGGTCAAATGCCATTTAAGATGTGACCATTACAGAAATGTTACAGAAGACCCCAAGTTTCCTCCAGCCTTTATTAGGCTTTATTACCTTTTATTGCACGATCAATATTGGTAATTAAGAAGGCATGATTTGTGGATCGTGCACCCCAAAACTCTAGTATAAATAGAGGCTCTCATTTTGTGATAAGGCATCTGAAACTCAATAGAGAACAAGTGCTCTTAAGCAATTTCTTTTTGTTCTTGTTCTTGCTCTTAAGAAAACTTTGGCGCATAGCTTGCCCGGACACTGTAGCTCACTACTTCATCAAGGCTCAGGATATTTACTCTAACTATTACATGCTTTCATTTTAATAATCTTACTTGCTATTGCTTATTACCTCATTATTTTGATCATATTAATCCACGTGTCCTTGATCACGTATATAAATTCAACTGTACCGATTTTACATGTAAACAATGATCTTCTACGAATTGGTGATTGAATTATTTTCTTTGGCAGAATAGCTTGGGACCCACCTGAACTTGTCGATTTTTATTCGGTGCACACCTAAACTATGCGTTGGCTTAATTACACAACACACCCCCGAACTTGGTAATATGATAGTCTCACACACAACACCCCTAGATGTTGATGTGGCATCTACAAATCAGAGCGTGAACACACTCTCTTTTAGGCGCGTGGATGGGTCAAAAATCGAAAAATCAGCTTCCAAGTGGAGTATTTTTCAACTATTAATCGCCATATAATCAATATAATGATTTATTTTTTCCAATTGTGTTTCTTTTTGGTTTTTCTTAATATTCATTGCATATTTTATCCCAATTGTATTTTTTTCTTTTTAGATATAATGATTATTTATTTCAATTATGTATTTTTTTTTCTTTTTTTGGATCCAAATCTAAATAACTTAGTTGAAACTCTATTTATTTTAGACAAATAAAAAGAAGGTTTAGCAAAAGTAATGAAGTTTAGACGGTGCATTTTCTACAAAAAATATTGTGTATTTTTCTTTTCATGCAATTACTATTTATTTCAACTCTGCATTATTTTTTTCGGGTCAAATTCTTAAAATATTTGGTTGATATTTTCTTTATTTCTCTTTAGATACAATGATTATTTGCTTTAACTGTGTATTTCTTCTTTTCCTGGCCAACTATATAAAAATAACTTGATTTGAATATCATTATCTTTAGCCAAATAAAAAAAAGTATGGTCAAATTATTGTTGTTTCAAGTTCTTTTTTTTTTTTACAAATTTGGCCCGAAAAAGATGATCTAAATAATTGATGGATTTAAAAAGAAAAAATACATATTTTATCCTTAAAAAATGTCACATGGACAAAAAAATCCATGCGGCAGCGCGTGTGTCACACGTCAAGGTGTTGTCAACGTCTAGGAGGGTCGAGAGTATTATATTACCAAGTTCAGGGGTAATTAAGCCAACGCATAATTTAAGTGTACACCGAATAAAAATCGACAAGTTCAGGAGGATCCCAAGCTATTCTGCCATTTTTCTTTTGACCAATTACTTTCGAAATTTAATGTAGGATTATTTAAATCCTACATTAAATTTGTGCAGAAGGTTGAATTCAGTTCGTGAGAGTTGTTTTTGCTAGTCTTAAGTTGTTATTAACCATATCAGTGTGGATTTCACATGCGGAAGGAAGATGATATGCCCGATTGACAAATATATGCAACAACAAATGACACCTTATAATAATAGAGTTTGGTAATTAAATGCCAAAGCAAGAAAAGTGGACTACCAAGAAGATTAGTTCAAGAGAAAAAGATACTAATATATCAAGATAAAAATCTCAAAAAGAAATAGAAATTGGGATTCACCAAAGAATCTCTGCTCCTCATCCCTTGCTTCCTGTTCTACTACTTCTACTTCCATATCCTCGTCTGAATTGTATACCACTTCGAAGAACCTTCCTGCTCTCAATGAACAATACCATCATTCACTTCCATTTTTTTATTGAGTAAAGCTAAAATTAATAATCAAAATTTTTAGGAGACGTGGAAAATTTGATTCTGTTGCTCCTCTTTTTTTCTCCAGATTATATATTGCTGCAAGAAGAAACCAATAGGGTGTTAGGTTTTTTACCTGCCTTTTTTTTTTTAATCATATTTGAGTTTTACTTTTTCTCTTGAAGGAAAGTGTATTATCACAATTATTTTTACTTTTTCGAAGAAAATATAATTTTCTTCCAAATTTGGCTATTTTTTGTCTTGGAGAAAAAGTTTTGAACATCTATAAAGATTTCTTTCGCTCAACTACAACACAAGAACATCCACAATATAATGTTTAGAAAGATATTATTCTCCCAATAGATTTTTCATAAAGGTTTTATATTAGTTTTCTCATATGCATGCCAATTGGTCAAAACATATTAAAATATTATGTCCTTTTAGTATATTTTTCTTTGTTGTTTGATTTATCACCGTCAAGGTTTCTTGCAATGGTTAGCTTCCACATAACACCATGTTATTTCGATCCCACAAGTGGTATCAGAGCAAATGATTCAACAAGGTTGAAGATAAGTTCAAGGCAGATTCATTTCAAGCTGCAGCCTATTGAAGATAATTAACATTTTTTTATCAAATAAGAAAAAAGAAAGTCTAAAGTGCTACATGTGGAAACGAACTTTCAACCATATTTTCAACATACCTGTTGTTGCATCTTTAAAAATAAAAACAAAATAATTTAAATTCATTTTTAACCAATAGTATTTTTAACCTTATTTTTAACCATGACAAGCAGCAGTGAGGAAAATTATGCGAAGAATGAGGATCAAGATTATTTTGCAGAAAATTCAAGTCAAGGGAGATTTGTTAGGGTTTTGTCCTAATTTTCAAAAATGTGAAATTTCGAAAAAGCAGTCGGGGTGTATTAGTTAGTTGAAGATTCAAAAAAAGAAGATAATAAAAAATTACAAATAACGGGGTGTATTGGTTAAAGAATAAAGAAAAATGAGAATAAAGAATAAAGACAAAGTAACAATAACAACATGATACCTAGTGAAATCTCACAATATGGGGTCTGGAGAGGTAAAGTGTCTGCGGTCTTACTAATCAACATTTTTTATCAAAAGGTAGAGAGGTTGTTTCCAAAAAACGCTCGGCTCAGAGAAAGCATGACAAATTTTCCATTTGAAGAGAATAAAGATAAAGTATAAGAGAATAAATGTGAATTCCTTATTAGTGGGATAAAATTTAAATGTGAATCCTTTGTTTAGTGGGTTAACTGACCGAATTTAAATATGCCTAAAAAATGAGAAAAACTGTTATTTTTGATGAACTTTAGAAGTTGTGCTAATTATGTGCCTAAATTTAATACCGTGACAAACAGTGTTATTTTCTCATTACTAAATTTAATATCGTGACAAACAATGTTATTTTCTCATTTCTAAAACTAAGGTTATTTCGTGGCATTTACCCGACAACTTATCATAGGATGCCAAAAAAATTCCATTTGAAGGGAAACCGTGCAATTTAGTTGTCCTGGGCGTTACTTATAAATTTGGGCCAAAATGGTGAATCTGTTCAAATAAAAGCCTACTTGAACATGAAGTGATGTTCTAACTTGAGTTACATAAGTTAGTCGCTCAATCTGATGTATAAGTGATACAACAAAATGTAAAATTTCTTCTTACTCAGGAAATGGTAAAAACACCAGACAGGACCCAGAGGCGGATGTAGCATGTTTGCTACGGATTCAATTAGACCCAATATTTTTGATATATAGTATATACGTCTCTATGAACGTAAAAATTACTAAATTTTTAATAAATAATTACTAAATTTTTAATAAATGTCAAATTTCAAACCTATAATTCAAACGTGCAATAGGTTTAATGGTAAAGTTTTAAAGGTCGAGCCCATCGAATTTAAATTCTAAATTCATCGCTGACAGGATCAATTTCCATTTACCCATAACATAATGCTCGAATTTCCTTAGTTGCTTCCCATCAAGAGGAAGCCAACTTTTATTAATAATTTCTGAACCACATTTGGATGATAATTGGGAAGTGCGAAGGCTAGCCTTAAGTTAAATCTTGCTCCAGATATATCATTTTGTTCCTATAAATATGTCAAGATATGCTATTTACTGTTTATGTCGCTATTTAGGGTTGGACTTGTGTTTTGTGTGCTGTAGAAACTATTGCTTAATTCGACCTTCAGACTATTTCATTGAGTAAATGATTATGTTACTTTTATTTTTATTTTTTGAAAAAAAAAGGAAAAACAAAATGGTCAAACATATACTTTAATCAAGTGAGATCACAGATCACAGCTCATTATAGCGATTAATGATTGCAAATGAAAAAAAAGTCAAAAAAACTTGTTTATGTTTTGTAGCATGACGTTTCGGATAGCAATAGGTGAAGCTTGTCTCAGGTTTACTATGCAAAGTACTATTGTTCCAGCTAACTAATTTCTGTAATCTGAACTATAGTAAGAAGATAAGAAAACATAGTAATAAAACCAATCATGAAAGTTGTTGTCAATTTGAATAATGTTCGATTAATGTGTAAAAGTACAAGATTGATGTATAGTTGAATTGGTCAGCTGACATGATGCATGTTAATTCACTGTGTAGTTTAACCAATTGTTACAAATAACTTATGTTCCTTTAATTTTTTCAGTTTAAAAATATATACTCACTATATATAGAAAGTTTCTATGTAGTTGATTACCATACAAAAATTCGTTAATGAGCTTCATTTGTTCTCATCGATCTCATCGAGAAATAGCAAATTAAAGATTTCCGACTCCTGCGAAAATGGGAATAAGAAGAGATGTCCAAACTTACACGCACATGATATTTACATTAACCGTTTTTACTATAGTAAAATTATATAATTAATTAATCATGTTATATTAACATAAGAACAACAACAAAAAAGAAAAAAAAAAGGAAACCCTAGGCTCTCTCCTCTTGCCTCTCTCCTTTGAGACCATGGAGATTTAGGGCAGCCATGGCTGCCACCATCTCTCCCCAGCCTTTGGCTGCGGGAGAGCCTCCCCAAAACCCTACAAACAACACTAAAACACCAATACAAACCCCACTTATGCCGATAGATTGAATCAAACAAAACCAACCGTTAACTTTTCTCAAACTAGTTTGATACCTATTGAAGTTGTTCATGGAATTCCAACATCAAAATTTACATTGGATGAACGACAAGCTTTCGCTAGGGAGGAGGGACTTCATCAAGCCATTGTGGTTAAACTATCCATGGGATGACCGGATTTGCCAATTTTAAGATCGATTTAAGTTCATGATTAAAGGACATTGTTTTTTTCAAAGACAATCAACGGATCAAATCATGATTAGGCGGAGCTGTGGAGTGTTCGGGATTACTTTAAAGTTACCGGGTTCGTAATTAATTATTTTATATATAAATTAATACAAATATATGTTTGGCCGGCTCCGCCCTGTGGCCGCATTATCAAGAGGCATGAATTATTTCGAGAGAATTAGGATTTTCCCATGGACTATTGATTATACGCAAACACCTTGCTTTCTAGTCGGGAAAATGGATTTTTCGACTTATCGACAAACATCCGGATCGTATTTGACTTCAAAGTGTAAATATCCGAGTTTAGTATGATAAGCCTCAATAACTAAGGTCATGATGAAAAAAAGTGCCGATTGTTAATAGGAAAAAATGTAATGGTTCAAAAAGAAGATGTTGCGGCAATGGAGACTGAGGGAGCTTCGGTTGAGAAATTTCAAGGAGATCCACGTGATTATCTAAACACTAAGAAGCAACAAAAAGGAGCTAACACGGGAGATATTCGAGGGTCGAGACTAGGGTGTCCGAAATTTAAGAATTTGCGTCCTAATCCGAAAAAAGTCCATCGAGTAATAGTAAACCGAGGCGGTCCATTCTCTTAGCAAAATGAAAATCAAGAGGTTTTTGTTTGGTGCAACCGGCCAAAATCAACGAGTTGCCTAGTTTTGAAATTAAAGATGGTGTCCAAGTAGGCTATGGATTTGAACATTGATAGAGATGATGCCAAAATATTTTTAATGACAAAGGAACTAGGACATTGTGTGTCCTAACACTTTTGAGGCTCTTTCGAGAGAGAGCACCAATCTGCTTCAGGATGTTCTAAACATCATATTGCACATCCGAAATTGGCAAACATGCTAATGCAACAATAAGTTGCAAGTTTGGTTTGTCCGGTCCCCGTCTTGAAGCCATTGATGGTTACATTGAACACTTCGGTGTTAGAGATTACTCGCCCATGTAGAGATATTTGGTTACGATGACTTGGAATGACCTAGATGTGGATAAGATTGTGGCCTCCGCTCCGAAAGTTTAAGCAAAACATTGAAACGAAAAAGGACCAAAAAGGTGACAAATAGGAGGATCGGGAAACGGAGGGAATGGCCGGCATTTGTGCCAAGCCATGTTTTTTGCCTCCTTGCACCTTTTAATGTAAGTGTTCCGAATAATCAATTGACTAATGTTCTTATTCCTTAAGGCAACTGGTATGGAAAATTTGGAGTATGGATAAGACAAAGCCTTTTCCTTTTGGAAGATTTCTTTTATGGTGACCTTTGACATATTTGATAGATGGATGGATGAATGCTTTCCTAAGGTGGCTAGGGATGGAGATCTTTCACCTAGGCAAACCATGGAAGAAAACAATTTAGTAAAGTGTCTAAGGATTTAGTCACCGCATCAACAAGGTTAGATCCAAGAAGAAAAAGTATCAAGAGATTTTGGGAAGAAGAAGACAAAGGTGAAGAATCTGTCACACCTCAAGAACATCCAAAAAACAAGTCTATATTCTTGCTTATTTTAATATTTCACTATTTAAGGACATTGATCATAGGATATTTAGTGTTTTCTTCTTCTTATTTTTTACATGCATGTTAGTTAGTAGAGGTTTTTTACGCCTCAATAGGATTAGTAAGGTGAGGCCTAGCCTCCTTGCTTATACTCTTCCTTTGCGTTTCGCTTTTATTATATAAATAAGAAACTAGCCCTAGGCACCTCGCCTAGTGGATTTGCTTAAAAAATAATAATTAATTAATCATGTTTAAGTTAGAGAAATCTATCCACAAACACCTATCAAGTAATTTTTTCTTTGGTGTAAATATCCGATAGAGATAAGTTTTACTCCTTGGCTTTCAATTGGTTTGTCTGGTTTTGACTTGACACGATATAAGAAAGTAAAAAAGACTTTTGAATCTTGTGATCCTAAATTAAAGATATGTTGAATGTATCAAAATGTTTTTAATCTAGTGATCAGTTGGTTGCCAAAAAGAAAATGTATCCTTTTTTAACTAAAAAGAAAAATAAGACAAATAAATTGAAACCGAGGTAATATTATTTTTTACCTTGAGGGTAAAGCTGCAATGAAAGGACTGATCATAAGGCAACTGGTCAGTTGAAGTTGGAAGACAAAAGCCTTTTCCTTTTATTTCTTTTACACCCTTCTAGATGAATAATTAAGCTGAACCATCAATTTAGTGATTTAGTCAATAATTTTACCAAAAATATGGGGGGACACTGTCACACCCGAACATAGTGTAAACGGGACATAGTAAGCTAAGCATGCCGAAAAACAAGATGCTTTCACTGAGAAAAGACTGATCAGTTTGTTCTCTACCAAAGATAGTGCCAACATTTTGTTTTCTACTTTTGTTTCGTCGTAAATCTGAAACTCAGGGTTAAAGAATATGCTAACAAGATCATTTAAATAATCTGATAATTATTTGCCCTTTTTGCATAACGTTACTGTCAATTCTACTTGAAGTTACGTAGCTCGTCTATGTTTTTTTCCCCTCATTTTACTTGAACTTAGTCCTCATAAAATGCACTTTCACGATGTAATATTACTGTAGTCTTGAGATTTTGCAAATCGCAATCCTCGATTGTTTATGCGAATAGAAACATCGTAAGATACATTTCGACGAGAAATAGCTCTAAGAACCCCAAATTAAAATGGATCGGACAAATTAAGTGGAAAGAACTAAAATGATAGGTTTGATTATGTTCCACCCGAATCCTTACAGGAAAAAAAAATTATGAGGAAAATAGGAACATGGAAAGAGATTTGGAAATTGTTATGAAATGAGCAGAACATGTTATTATAAAAATAAAGAATAATATAGAAGAATATTGAAGAAAGCTTTGAAGCATGAATAAATTTACTATCCTTAGAAAAATTACTCGTATATTCTATAGAAGGCACAAACAAGTTTCTTCGAAATTTTATAAAGCCAAAAAACATAACTGCAGAAGTCCTTATTTGGATCGGTCATATTAAATTATTATTAAATTAAGTAGCAAGAAGTAAAGAATAGGTTTCATTTTAGATTCGTTTCTTTATGTTCCAATCATTACGAGGAAAAAGGAATACAGGAAGAGATTTGGAAATTGTAAGGAAATTAACGAAGAAGGAATAATGAATGAAGACTATTCGATACCTTCATTACTTCACCAAATTTATTTGATAGGACAACAACTAACGCCAAAGCAGCAAATGTAAATCCATTATGTCTTAGAATCAATACCTAGAAATAGAAAAAACTGAAGAAAGAAAAACGTAAACAGGGCTAATATATAAGCCTCATCAAGATCCATGCAATAGATAAAAATACTCTCACTCATAAAGTAAAAAAAGAAAGAAAGAAAGAAAAAAAAAAAAAAACAATAACAACAGCAAATATAGAACGTAACAGGTTATCGGACCAGGAGTGCTTAATTCCCCTTTGCATGAATGACCATATCATCATTCTGCTCTCAAGATTTTAACATGAAAAACCTTTGGATCACTCACATTGGGAGCTTCCAAAATCATCCAAACGGTCAAACTTTTTCTGCTGATTTGTGTCAGCTTGTTCAGCAGACCTCGGAAGATTTCTATCACCTGGCATAACATGTAAACCAATTTTTTTAGCCCTAATCTCCGGATAATCTAAGAAGCACAAGGTAGAGTTGATAAATTGAGCAACCATAGTGATGGATAAAGATAAAGTCCTTCAATTAGGATATATGTACATAAATAGGGCACTAGGATTGGGTAGAAATTATAGAACACGCATCCATGGTACTTGCTTATATGTGTTATGTTAGTATATCCTAATCTTGAAGGTGGTTTATAAATACGCATGCAAGGATTGTTTCTTTAGTGGGGAAAGGGAGGAGCGCCGGGCGGGGGTGGGGGTGGGGGGGGGGAGGGGCAGGGCACGTTTCCACAGGGAGACAAATTGAAAAGGATGGAAAGTGGGAGCTTTTCTCTTGAGGCGCATGGAATCGTATATGTGCCCTAAAGTTAGGGGGCTTTTTTTAAAGTGTGCTCAAAAAGAGCCTTTCTTTAACGGTGTTTGAATTCTGGCTCTTCTATGTTTGCTTTTTTCGGTTGGTTGTTGGACAAAGGATTTGGTAACATCTACAGCTTTTCCATTCTTGGCCCCAATTAGTTTTAGTGGTCGCCCCCCACCTCTCTCTCTCAATAGTTCACTTCTTTTACACTTAACTATATATATTGATTCAGTAACGGAGCCGAGATTGATTCAGTAACGGAGCCGAGATTTTTCATTTAGAGAGTTTAAAATATAACGAAGTAAACACAAAAAGAAGTCAAGGGAATTCAATATTTATTATATACACATAAAAAGTAATTTTAACTTTGAATATGCTAGTGTAATTCTTCGCCGAAGGCCCCCTTGCTCCGACTTGGGTCCGCCTCTGCATTGATTAGTGGTTACGATTTTGAATCTTGAGGATACAAAAAAAAATTGAGTAGGGAATCACTTTTCTTTTTAATGAGCCTTATAACGATCGATGCAAATTCAGATTAGTTGGAGCTTCATTAGAATGTGGGGCACCCAGTTGGAAATAGAAGGAAAAAAAACATCCACATTATGGCATCTATAATTGTAGATTATATAGCTTAATTGCGATAAAACCATCATTGAATCCTTAGAAGAAAGTTGGAAGTGAAAGTTTTCCTTTGGTTGTATGCCGTAGCGGACGTAGTGTACTGGTTACCAATTCAATCGAATTTGATATTTTAAACATGAAATATAGTAAAAAACTACTATTAAAATTTCAATAGATTAATATTGAATTCTGAAACTATAATTTTATTAATACAATGAATTCGTCCATGCTGAAAACCTTAAAGTAGAAGTCATCAAAATTTAATCTTAAATCTACCTACTTGTATGTATCTATATTTCCTATAAATATTTTCCGGTCGGAAAAGAAAGATACAAAAGCAGAAAGAATGCGGTGTAATTAGTCTGTCACAAAGAAAATTGAGGGAATATTTTATCACACGAAGAAGACTTTGCCTCTATCAACAGGCTTGCCTTTCATCAAACTAATATATTTAGATTAAACCACAAAAAGGAAAAAGAAAAAGAGCCAGAAAAAAGAAAAACACAACGTTTCCATTCTCCTCAGTCCTCCCTCCCGGTATCTCCTAAAAATTACAAATACTATATCAGAATTACATTCTTATCATCAGCCCCATGAAGAAAGCCATTAGTATTTAGCAAGTCAAGTCACTATTCCAACTTTATATAGCCACTATTACTAAATGAGGGGCAAATTGCTTGGTTTTTTTGCGTGAATGAGGTCTGATCCTATGATTTTAGGGTTAGGTAGCAAATGAGAAATAAAGGAATTATGTCTTATATTGGAGAAAGGAGAAGAATTTATTGGGCATAATTAGAAATACACTTCTACAGTTTAAAGAGTTGGGAGGAAGGCAAGCCCTCGCGTTGTTGTCGTCGTCACCACTTGGTTTCGCTTAAATGTATGATTTGATTAATTTTTGGACCGAAATCTTTTTCCTTTTTTGTATTTTTTCGCACCTTGTTTAGTAAAGGCACCACCAATTTTCCGAACAGACAATAGGTTTCCCTATTCTTTGGCTATAAATACAGAGGATTTGCCTCAAAATTCAAATACAGATTTTCAAATTCTTCTTTTGCCCCTCTTCTCTGTATTGTTTCAAATTAAAGTAGTGTGGTGTGATTTGCTGCTTCTTCTTCTTGTCCAAAGTAGACTGAAATTTAAAGTATCTCTATTTCAACAAGGTAATTCCGTTCTATTATGGGGAAAAATAATCCAATACCTCGAATACTGTGACGGGATTAAATTTCTTAAGGAGACACAATGAATTCTGTGAACTCGGAATTTTCGTTTCTATTTATACATTTTAATTGTACTGGTTAAATGCAAATGCTGCTTTTTAATTTCTGGTCAGTGAATAACACAAAATTGTCAATTCGTCCAACTACCATAAGAACATATAAAAGCTTTTCTTTCCTGATCCCTTATCAACTGGAAATGGACAAAATTCATCAAAAAATTTCGAATTTCTATTCTCAACACTAAAGATTGATGAGAACACAATCATTAAATTCCAAAGAAACATTTGATACAATACAAATTATGGTCCATAAAATCACAATGTCCAACATAATTAATTCGAACTAGTTAATTAGTATTTCCAACTGCTTCAAATGTGAATAAAAATCATCTGAGAACACAATTTATCTAATAGTAAACCATATAAATAGCTTTCGATTTTTAAATTTGTGGTTGATGACAATCTTTATGTATTTTTCAAAATAAATTGATTGATGTACGACTTAGGTTGGTAATTAGTTAAATTTTACCATCCTGACAATTTCCTTCTATTCGACCGCTGGCGTCGTTTAATTAGTTGACGGAAGACCACCCGACTTGAGTAGTAACGAAGCAAATTAAAATGCAACAGATATAAATAAAGGAATATTTATAGTTGATTTCAAGGTCCTATAGTTTTGTTTTACCATAACGAAATTGTTCATCCTGATTATAGTACAATTACACAACGCGAAATATAACTCAATTTAGTTTTCAAAAAATAATACAATAGTTGTGTATAATATTGGTAAAATGTGCTCATATTTTGTTAATTAACGGGCTCATATTTTAGTGGGTTGGATGAGTGGTATTTTAGATAGATAAAATTTGAGCTTTGATCCATATTTAACCCGTAAGAATATGAGTAAATATAAGTAATATATGAGTAAAAACGGATTTTCCACATACTGGGTTATCGTTTCCGAGTTTTTGATACCAAATATTATTACATATTCCATTATCTCTATTCTCATACCAGAGAGTTAGATGATTAGAAATTCTTCAGTTTTCCGATAAATATATGATGGAACTTTAGCATCATCATTTTATCATGAGAAAGTTATTCGTTTATGTTTCAACTTTGATTTTCTTTGAAGAAAAAAGGGGAAAAAAATATTTATCTTTATATTGTCTATGCTATGGGTGCACTGTACCTTAAAATTTTATGATCAATTGTTTTGACTATGGATCGAATTTTATCCTCAACTTTTCTTTTTCATATGTTTCACGTCAATTGTAATAGATATCAACTTTAGTTATATCAAGTTATTTATGTTAGCATGTCTGTACAACTGGTTATTTTTGTGATATTTACGATTAGAAAATTCTTTTCGTGTGAACTTATATTATATTGCTGGAAAAAAAAGTATTACCTGATAGTTAGTTCTCTTGTTTGGTGCCATAATTGTGTTTTTCTTTTCGGGGGTTTAAAAAAAGGGATCACTTTTCACATAATGAAATGAGAAGGATTGAGTAAATATCTCAAAATGTCACTCAACGATAAGGAGTTATGCAACAAAGTCATTTAACTTTGTTTTATACCAATAGAGTCACTCAACTTAGTGATTTTCTCTTATAAAATCAATCAACCAAATTTGTCATCAATATAAAATCTATCATAGCAAAATAAATTGTGTATGCAATGTAGACCTGAAACCCACCAATAAAATAAAATCAAAGACCTATATTTTAAACCAGACACACCCATCCACAAATCAAAATAAATGTTCATCTAAAATCCCTATTTTCCCCCTCTTCTGGTCTCTACGTATGGTGGGAAAAAAAGGTCCCTATGTACGCTTCTTAAATTTGGATACTCAAGAGAATAGTTTCAGGAGTAAATGCAGAGAAAAGTAGGGACGTGGTAATGGTATGCTCAGTCCTCAATTTTAAATATTTGATTAAGTTTCATAAAACAATCTTTATACTAACAGCAAACGAAGCTTTAAGTTGAAAAGCAAAACTAATGCATATTAACTACTTCCTGACAGTTGGTATTTTAATTTGCAGAACATCATCCATGAAATTTCCAGGAAATAATTTTAGACACCATTTTGATTTGTGGATCGGTGGTCGGGTTTAAAATATGAGTCTTCTTTAATATTAATTTATTTGCGGGTTTCATGTCTAAAAATAATTTATTTTGCCATGATAGATTTTATGAGAAATTTGGTTGAGTGATTTAAAAAAAAAAAAAAAAAACCCCTACAAACACACCTAAAATTTGAGTGACTTAAATACATTATGACACAGACCCTAAAAAAAAGGTAAACCGTGGCGGCCGCCTTTCAAATTTTTTTGATTTCCATGATTTCAAGCTTTGTGGACAAATTCGCGTAATTAAGTAAGTTTTGAGATATTTACTCGAGAAGGATCTTAATGAGAATTTGGTTTTTTTTAACAGTGTGTAGCATTGACCTCTTTTGTTAAAGAACTTCAGCAAAGCTTTTGGCTTTAGGATGCTATCAAAAAAAAAACTTATTGTTAATCACACATTACTCTAAAAATACATCATGTTTTGAAAATACATTAGTTATACTATCATTACGAATCAAGAACGAGGTCAGAATTGTCTTTTATCCAACACGTTTTTTTACCCGTATTAATATGGCGGGTTGTAACCTAATCTGTTACCCGTACAAATTTAACCTAACCGGCCCGTTTGTCACCACTAGCTGTGTATGTATATGTGGATTATTTGAATACTACCGAGTATTAATTAATTTTTCCAATCCTTTTAGACGGACAAGATTAAGTATTTACGATTCCGCAAATATGTTTGTTATTGATATCTACTACGGAGATGGCTGAAATATGTTATTTGATCACAACATTAACTTACTACCAATCTACTATGAAGCAAGAAGCTAGCAACATCTTGTGAAATTAAATATAAGTCCTGCAGCAAAGGAGAACAGCGTGTCTGCAAGGTGTTTGACGCACCAAATCTTCCAGAAGCTGAAGCAATATCCTTCTCTTATTATACTCCTATTAGTTTTTTCTATCACATCTTAATGTGATTATATTTTACAGCGATAAAAAGAAAAACCGTCCTCTGTATCTGTGTTTGGTGCATCTCTCCTTTCCACTGAGTCGAGATCAGTGCAGTGTTAAACTAGATGGTTCAGTTATTTAAGTTTCCTTGACGAAAAACACGTTTTCCAGATAACATCAGGAGGAATTGCAGATGCTAAGGACTGAAGATCAGCCAGGACTTCCTCTCTGTTGCAGCAGAGAACTGCTTATGCTTTCTTACCACTTCTATATTCTGATGTTTACCTTTTAATGTTAGCCATAAATATTACTTTAGTCTAGTAGGAAAGAAGTTTGTAAGACAATGTTTTCTTACACTTATCGTGGTTGTGTGCAGTGTGATCACTAATATAGCTAGTTTCTTGCTGTTTGAATATGACAATCTTAAGAGTCTGATTGTCTTGTATTATCACAGACGATTTACAAAATGTTGAGATGCAATAGCAATAACAAACAACACATTTCAATTTATGTAACCATTCATTTAGGCAAGACGGAGTTTAAAAAAATAAGAAAAGGACTTTTAAACTTGTGGTGTGAGTCAATCACATATATTTTGTGTTATAAAATCGTTGATAAAGGTAAATTATTTTCAAATATAGAAAGGGGTCATTCTTTTTGGCACGGACTAATAAGGAAATAGGTTCACATAAATTGAAACGGAGGAAGCACATGCTTATGTCTGCAGTCTCGATTAACATGCAATTTTAGCCCTATTACTTCACAAATCTCAGTTGTCTTCTGATTTCAGAAGGTTCGAAATCTACCAACCTGCCTTTTTGACAGGGCAAGTTGTGATGTAGCCAGAGCCACTTTCCTGCCAAAGCACATTGTGTGTATGGTGCTAAGCGTTAAGTGCTTTGCTTTTTGCAATGATAAAATTGCTCTTGACATCGCACTACCTTTTTAAGGAACGACTGTTTCTTTTGCTTTCAAGGCAGCCCAACTTGTGGATATGCTATCTCAATGCACATGGAAATAGACACCTGTCTGTCGCTGTTTCTTATTGGCGAGAAGCATTTGCCAGCCAGCATATATGTGAAATGAGCCAATATTAGCTAAAACCATTTGAAAGTATGGAAAATGCAAGGGTAAAGGAAACTGTAAGCACCAAATAAGCATACAAAACTAAGCAAAGCCCCTGTATCAAAGAGTCTCTTAAGGTAAAAGTAGGTGTCTCCCAGCCAAGAAAATGGCCTAATTCAGTGTACGACATAGAGAATCACATGCATTGGTAGTCATATGAAATATCTTTCCTCACTTTTTAACTTTTCTCCTCAAACCATAAAGCTAATTGCAATAGAGAAGTTATCAACGAGTTGCTAATAGGAAGAGTTGGCAATAACAGAAAGAAGGCTAGTAGTGTTGGGATCAGTTAGCAGCACTCCACACTCTGGGCATGCCTGAGTCCACTTTCTTAGACTCAGCGTCCACCTTAAAATTCGCTCCGCCCACCTTGCCTGAGCTGTCCACCCTAGGTACTGGTTTCAACTCGCTAAGTGGGTGCTCATAACTCCTCAAGCCACCAGAAGATGTGAAAAAGCATCCTGAAGTAGCAAGCAAGACAATGCAACACATTAAGTATTCTGTCAAAGATTTAAAAGTAAATAAACGGACATTGAGGACCTTGAAAAAAACCAAACAATAATCATAAAACACATGCTGTTATAGAATTATACCAAGCAATGCTACTCAAGGCTGGATAGGTAAAACCAATTTCGAGAAAGTGGCAAGAGTACGAGAAGCATCAATATGACAACCAAAACCAGAGGTAGTATGTCATTGTCAACCTGAATTATGGATCCCATCCCATTTGATTGATTTATGAATAAGCATCTTACAGTCTTGCCACGTGAACCCAACCACCTCTGCCTAATTTCACCCTCTTTTGTCACCCAGAGAAAAGGAAATGGAAAGTTATACAAAAGATAACTATTTGCACAAATAGAAGAGGTCTCAAATGGATCCGGCAAACATCAAATCATTTGTTTATACTGGTGATCATCAAAAACTGTATACTGAGTTATGGAACAACAACAACAACAACAACCCAGTGAAATCCCACAACGTGAGGTTATGGAAATAGAAAATAAATACTATGTACAATTTATTAGGTTCCAGGACCTTTCCCTTCAAAGCAAGAAGTTCATCCGCATTACCTTTGGGAAATGGTGCAAAGGATTTCCCACAGCCTTGCTTCACAATGTCAGCATCATCCGAGAGAACAAGGTGGCCTTCAGAATCAGTACCCCAGAACAAGGTTGCGTTGCCATAAACATCCTATAACAATGGAACTTGTACATTTAAGCCAAGATTGAGAACATTACAGATAATTGAGATCGAGATAGGTTGACAAAGAACACTTACAGAAGCTAGAAAAGTAGCCTTCGAAGAGCTACCATAAAGAACGAAAGCAAACGTTCCAGGAATATCTTTCACCACTTGATCTGGAGGATAAGGACCTCTATCCCTCAAAATCCTGTAAGCCTCAATGACAATGATAACCTCGTTTGCTGTCTTGTTTAGCCCAGACTGTTGCTTAAGATGTGCTACATTCTCAATGTGGCCTTGAAACATGCAGAAAATGTCATTCACAACAGCGAACAGCCTACAAGAGAGAGAGCAGTGATGATATCAGCGTGCGGTCATCCAATTAACTTTATCCGTTTTACAAGTTCATACCATTACATACACATAGCATGCAAAAACACTTGACAAGTCTCTAGCATGTCTTAGGTCCAATAAAATTCCCTCTTCTTGTCTTCCTCGTAAGACAGAAGATAATAAGGAAATATGCTTCTTGAATAGAATGTATCCACATTGTCTTAAAATTGCTTCATGGTTTTCCATCTAAAATGAAGACAAACAATCTAACTGGACAAAAACTCTTTCACAACACTACCACACTACCATATAACCAAGACAATGAACTACAAGTGAAATCATTCATATGCTCGACACCCCTGATTCTCCTCCCATAAAAAGCTCAACACCAGCCTCAGCTATCTTTAGTTGTGGCTTTTTTTTGGCAGCCACAAACACCACAAAATTCAACTTCAGCCTTTAACTTACAAATTCAAAATTGGTTGCTTGGGTAACATTACTATCAATAGGAGTTTGATAGTCAACTAGAATGGTATTATTCTGATAGCTGAAGACGTATCCAGAAAATGTGATTTGGTTAAAATAAATAAATCTAAATTTCTAAAGATCAAGAATCAAAAAAGGGGAAAAGAATATACTAGAAAACTAGTCAGTGCCACGTGTCCAATTCAATGCAATAAAGCTAATACATCGATGAAAATCAGGCAGAACACACTTCAATGTCCACAGGAGACCTCCATAACTATGCTCCATGTGTGCGTCATTAATTATCCTGAAAAAATTACCAGATGCTCTTACAGGATACTAGATCCATAAGCTATAACAGAAAAAAAGAAAAAGTCAAAGCATCTGCTACACGGATCAGAAAACTAACCTTTCAAAGCTTGCACAAATACCTTCAAACAAATAGATCAAAACATCCTTCTTTATGCGATCACAATAACTGTGGATGAGGTAACAGAAAGCTGCATGCCTGTTGCCCAAACATACAGAGTGAACAACTTACGAATTTACGGAATTTCTCAAGAATTATGTTGATTATGCTACCAAAATCGCATACGTATTCATAGAAAACAGGTCAATTGGAGTATCCATGACCTCAAAAATTGATGCTACCAGACATGTTTGGATGCCTGGTATAAATTCTGTGGGCAGTGCTAAACAGTGTACAAAAAAAAAAAAACAAGGGCATAACAAGAATAATAAGCTTCCTTCCCCTTAGACTCTTTCATAAATTGTACTTTTCTACTCTCTGCCCACCACCTCAGCATGAGAGGAGAAAATGGCACAGACCACAACCAAAAATCATGGAAATTAGCAAGTAGTCGAGACTCGAGAGGCTTTCTCCAAAAATATATCATGAAGAAATAGCAGAATAGATGTCATATGATGAGCGTAGACATAAATAGATAATGCATATAAAGAACAAATAAAAGACTTAAAAGTGGAAAAATCATAAGGTGTCTGTTGCTAACAAACTTGTCTCGTTAAATGCTCTACAGTAACACATATGATGAATCATGGAACAAAGAATTAACTTCCTACTTTGATTATTATATTAGACACAGGGGCGGAGCCAGCCCTTCGGGTATGGGTTCGGCCAAACCCAGTAACTTTTGTCCGAATCATATATTTGCATTAAAATTTTTGTCAAATATGTACAAATTATTAATTAAGAACTCAATAACTTTAAAGAATTAAAACCCCGAACTCACAAGTTTCGAATCCTGGCTCCGCCTCTGATTAGACAATCAATAAACAATAAAAACTCATCCAGCAACTACAGAAAGGTCTCCTTCCAAATACTACACTTGCAAAGTTGCAATAGCTAGACGCAAAGACTAGGAACAGCAAACAAGAGAAACATACCACGGCCACTTTAGCCTTGAGAGTTGTTCCCTTTTCTGGACTACAACATGCTCCCTTCTAAGTCGTTTCTCAGATGAAGATGCTATAGGTGTGCTGCTAACACATGCCTGATAATCATAATCACGAAGTTAGTAGGCCATCCTATTTACCTCCAGTTGTTAAGCATTGATAATGATAGAGATTCCTGTTTAAGTTGACAATAAAGCATTAGATGGACAAGCGAAGAATCTGATATAGAGATATCAAACTTGGCAAAAAAATATATGATAATACCAGAATTATAGAAGTACCAAGAGATATTTAACTCAATTTCACAGGAAACAAGATTTGAGGGAACAGTTATGAGTTCAAAGAGAGCATCATCGTCCATTAGAAATTCATGCATAGCTATAGGCCATACAGAGAGAGAACCTGCTATTTTTTCTTTCACAAACTCCTACTGCGTATTCTACAGCTCGACGTATTCGTTATGGTTCAGTATATAGGTGGCCCATCTGAATTTTCTTGGATTTTTATCAAATGTAACGGCCAGCTGCCCTTCACTGCTGCACGTATTCACCTCATTATTGTGTGCAGTGTAGTAATTGCACTCGAAAATCTGATTAGGAGTAGAAAACCCAAATTTATTAGATTTGTTCTATAGATTTTCTTTTTGCAAAACATGACAAAATTATTCAAATAAAAATTTTACATTAAAAAAATTGCATTGATCAACTGAATTCTATACTAAATAATTTTTTGAAAATAAAAAACGTAAACTAATAAAGATATGGAAAGGACTAAATGTGATAGAAAAGATCATTCATATATGAGCAAGGGTGCAAATATACCCCTCAACTTTTTGATTTGAAATAGATATCTGCTCTCGTTATAAAAGTGATGTATATATACCACTGCCATTACAAAATGGTGCAAATATACCCCTGTCGTTACAAAATGGTGCAAATATACCCTTTTCGCTAATGGGATTTTTAAAAAAAATCATTTAGGTTATTTTTTAATTATAAAAAATGTCACGTAACTTTAAAAAAAAAAAGTCTACCCAATTTTTTTTAGTAAACATACTTTTCTAAAGCGACATAATAATTTTTTTCCGGTGGTTCCTGTCTAATTCAATTAAAAAAATGGGTAGACTTATTATTTTTAAACAGAGATATTTTTTTAAACGAACCATACCCGACACACCATAAAAAAATTACCATATGACTTTAGAAAAATGTCTACTCAGAACAAAAAAAAAAAGTAGGTAAACTTTTTTTTTAAAGTCACGTGGCATTTTTTTAATTAAAAACAACCTTAAAAAAAACTGTCAGCGAAAAGGGTATATTTGCACCATTTTGTAATGACAGGGGTATATTGCACCATTTTATAACGGCATGGGTATATATTAACTGTACATAAGAAAAGTTTCCTCTTATTTGCATATGAATAAGTACGTTTGAACATATATTAATAAATAAGTTTAATCAATTTTCAAATACCAAAAATTGCTTAATAGTTATGTTACTTCCTCCGTCCCATAATAAGTGTTACCTTAGTCATAAACACGCATATTAAGAAACCAATAATGCAATGTGAAGTTTACCAAATTACCCCTATATAATAAAAATAAATTACTTTTACCTTTTGATTAGAACATGCACAAGAAGTAAATTAAACCTTTTGACATTGGGAATCCAACAATACCAAGTTACTATGTAGCTTTTCCAATCATCGTTTAGATGTTACTTTATTATCTAAGGGTAGAATTGGAAAAAACTAGTCAATTTATGTTTTGATTTCCTAAAGTGACACTTATTATGGGACAAAAAATTTTGGCTAAGTGACACTTGTTATGGGACGGAGGGAGTATATCTCTTGTCTGTCAAAAAATACTTTTTCGGAAATATAATTTTGAACTTCTAGAATTACTAGATGCATGTTGGTGTTAGCCATGACTTTTAGGATACCTAGGTGCATGGATTTTATGTTATCTAAGGGATGGTTTGTTATGATGGATAAGCAAAAATAGTGATGGGATAAAAATTTAGTAACAACTTATCCTTTGTTTGGTTACTAATCGCGGGATAAGTTATCTCAGGATTAAAAATAGTGTTGGGATAACTTATACCTATCAGAGGGTGGAATAGTAATCCTGGGATAACTTATCCCAGGATAAAATAGTGAAATTGACTAAAATAGCCCTGAGGTTCTCAAAACTCTTTTTCTACTACATAAGGTGGAGGGTATTTTTGTAAATAAATAACTTTTTTTTAAAAGTTATGCAATGCATGTTCCTTTTAATACAACAAACCAACCAATCAATAAGAATAATATCAGGATAACTAATCCCAATATAAATACTCTCAGTATAACTTATCCCGACATAATTAATCCTATCATAACTTGTGTTCAAACCAAACGACCCCTAAGTTCATTGTCTTTTGTATTATATAGGTACATTGTTATGTTTTCAAGGAGATTAGGTTCATGGTGCGTGGGAAATTATTTATTAAGTAGGAGTCTAGAAGTGTCTCTTGACACCTATAAAAGCATCCTTTGTAAGGATATCATGTAAAAGTGGAGTTCTTTATATGATATGGAGTGAGCTTAATGTTTCTCTACCCCTTCCATCCTTTTTGTACCGTATGATATTATCAGGGACCCGCCTTATATTTCCAACAAGTGGTATCAGAGCGTTGGTTCGATCCTGAAAGGTATAAAGGTGAAATTTTGGCTATCTCCAATGAAGGTGTGTCTCTAGGTTTGATGACTTGTTGAGAGGCCGACTATTTGCAAAAGAGGAGTGATGTTAGAACCCGTATTTTTGTACATTGGAGCAACCCGGATTTAATTATGATAAGTTAAGGACAAAACTATTTCGGGATACAAAGTCGGGATTTTTGACCTTCGATTTTATTTCGCGATATAAGTTGTGCATGAATTTATTCGTATGGAACAATTAGGAAAATTTGGGACCAAAAGTGATAAAAATTGGAAGATGAAAATCATCCACAATTCCATGTGGGCTTTGCATAGTGGGAGAGGGACCACACATTTTGTGTCATCTTTTATGTGGTCCAACTCATTATTGTGGGCCAATATTTTTGTACAACTCAAGGGGATTAAAAGATGACTTGTTAGTCATCTTTGGCTCATTCCAACACTTGCAAAAAAAGAGCAAAGCTGAAAAACCCCACAGAGGCTCACGGCCCGGCAAAAAAATCATCCCCTCTTTTTAGTTCTTCCAAAATTATTTTGATGATGAAAACCCATTTATATTGAGGTCCCTAAGTAGCGTGGAAGCATCGTTGGAGCGATCAACCTATTATTTCTCATCTTTTGGAAAACCCTAGCCTTTTGAAAGTTGAAGAAGAAAAGGTAAGATTTGATTTTGTTTTTGTGTTATGAAGGTTATATTCATGTTGTAGTATCTTATAATGGTTGAAAATCATGAAATAAAGAATGTTGAAGTGGAGGCCATATGTATGAGGATTGGGCGTATGATGGGTGTTGTTGTGTTGTGATTGAAATTATGAATTAATGCCTAGTTAACATTGTTATGATCATAGTAGGGTGAAGAATGAATGAAAATCATCTTTGTATGTTGGTGGGAGATTATGGCCGAATGTAGACCATTATTGTAGCAAGAATTGAATTAACGTCGCTTAATGTTTTAATCGTCGTCGCTATGAATCTTATGTTGGAAATGAATGTTTGTTGACTCAAAATGATGTTGTTAATGTTGCGGACTGTTTTTGGAGGTTATTGTATATTTAATGTAATTGTATATTGATAAGATAAGCATTGTTAGAATGTAAATTGTGGATACAAACCATGATTTGGAAATGAAAAAAATAAATTAAAAAATCTCGGTTTTCAGTTTGTCTCGGTTTAAATTTGCATTTTTGACCTAATTTGGAGAAAATTATTGGATTGTTGAAAATATTATGTGAATGGTTTAGGATGTTCTTGAATATTGTTGGTAAGGATTCGGGTTGGAAATTGAATGTATAAGCGATAATGTGGCTTGAATGCAAGTTGTCGAAGTGAATTTATGAAAGTTGTTGAATGATGGAAAGAGAGCTATTATTGTTGTTTTGCCTTTCGGATTAATTATTAATGTTGTTAGGTTGGTTGTTGTTGTTGTTGTTGATTGATATGGCCGAGTTAAATTCTCGGGGTAGCCTATTCTAGGGGAAATGCTGCCCAAATTTTTGTAGAATTAAGGGCGAATTTGGAAATTAAGGCCTAAAAGTCGTTAGCTAATGTTTGGCATTTTATGGCTTATTTTTAGATCGCGGGCAGCCCGAATCATAGTTTGGATTAGCTTGAGTTTGAGCCTTTTTTGGAGAGCGTTTGAGGTATGTAAAGTAACCTTCCTTTTTGGCATGTCTTAGTTAAATTAGGCTATGATTCGAGCCTCGAGAAACTCTATTCTCGCAATCCGAGCTTGTGTATGATTCGCATTTGTTTCTTGGTATCCTTGTGCTAATATGCCATAACATTGATCCTTATATCCTTGGAATTAATAATTTGCAAAGGCTACTTAAAAGCTGATTTTTGTTGAGAGAACTTATTCATTAGCGATTCAAAAACTACAAACGCTCATAACTTTCTCAGAAAAGCTCGGAATGCTTTGAAACTTTCGTAGGAGTTTGTATGAAATATAATGAGTATGTTTTTCATAGGCGGGCTCAGTTCGGGTCTATACTCGTCGTGGGCCCCGCGATGCCCTTTATGTGAATTCGATAAACTTTGAAACAAAAGTAACAATTATTATCCCGATTTCGAATATGACTATTTTACTTATCTTTTGGATTTATGATAATGATTTTATGCGTGATTACTCACTACTCCGCTCGTGCCTATTATGATATCGTTCGCGGTTCCGGCCGGTTACGTTGTCGTGCGCCTTATGATACATTCGGTGTTATCTTGTGATTATGGTTCACGAGCTCTCGCTCGAGGGGCGGGTTCCACTTATGTTTGGCGTTATCTTGTGTTTGGCGTTATCTTTGTGTTGTGATGTGTGACGGGGATTCGAGATTTGAAACTTACGGTGTTATCTTTGTGTTATGGCGTCATCGACGGGACGGGCGACCATATTTCTGTGCCCTATGCATGACTTATATTTTGAAGTAACATTTGATATTTTGGAAATGCATTTACTTTCTCGTACCTCTATTTCGATTTGATCTCAGATTGTACATTACATTTTCTGCACGCTCGGTACATATTTAAATCGACCCCCTTTTTTCGGGGGGGGCTGCGTTTCATGCCCTTTACGGACGACGCGGATTTGGTGATCCATAGGTTTAGGACACCTTCTTACCTCGCTATTTGGAGCATGCTACTCTTCATTTCGAGCTTATATTTTTTGTATATATTCGTCGTTGCATTGTGTATATTTGGTCATGGGTACGGCGGGGCACTGTCCCGTCATATGATTCCGTCTGTCTGTTTAAGTGATCACGTGGACATGTTTGTGGGGTCGTGCCCCAAATGCGATTGTGTTTGTATATGTTGTGTTTCGGCGATCTCGGCCGGGCCGCGGCCGGTCCGCATATGTATATATGTTGTGTTGGTGGCCCTGTGTGGCCTTGTTGGTATTTTACGCGCGCAGTGGTTATTTTGGATAGTCAAGTAAAACAAAACTTCCGCCGAAATTTTTGCTCGAAATTATCTAAATTTGGAACACCGCCTTGTCGCTTTTTGTGATATTCTTGGATGCGTTTGATATAATTCGAGGTGGCGTCGATGGTGTGTGGTGCAGGTGGGGAGGCGCCGCCACGACCTACGGGGTTGGGTCGTGACAAGTGAATTCTTCAGGTTTGTGAAGAGAAGAACAACTCGTCCAAAAGGTGTGAGTCTTGACAGACTTCACAAGATAGGAAGAGAAGATAAGGGAGTCTTCCGAGAATTTGTGTTTGCAGAAGTCGAAAGTTGAAAGAAAATGGAGAGCGAATTGTATGCATGTATCATGTGATTGTTCAGTTTGAGCCAATTGTGAAGGAATTGCTTGAAAAGTTGAAGTTATAACCAACAATTTGTGAATGCGGAAAATTATGCCCAGATCAACAACCTAGTTCTTTGCAAGGATTATCTTTGAAGGTAAAGTTGGAAGGTGACACAGTGGATCTTTGAAAATGATGCAAAAATCATCAACAGTTATGAAGATATTAAAATGAAGATTCAAAATTAAGGGGAAATGTTAGAAATATAATTTTGAACTTCTAGAATTACTAGATACATGTTGGTGTTAGCCATGACTTTTAGGATACCTGGGTGCATGGATTTTATGTTATCTAAGTTCATTGTCTTTTGTATTATCTAGGTACATTGTTATGTTTTCAAGGAGATTAGATTCATGATATGTGTGGAATCATTTATTAAGTAGGAGTCTAGAAGTGTCTATTGACACCTATAAAAGCATCCTTTGTAAGGATATTATGTAAGAGTGGAGTTCTTTATGAAGTGAGCTTAATGTCTGAAGATAAGTGGGGAATATCATAGGGCACAAAGAGGATAGAAGGGGGAGAGAGACATTATGCTCATTTCATATCATTAGAAAACTCCACTCTTACATATTATCACTCTGCAGGTATATATAAAGCACAGCTAAAGTCTTGCTATCACACCTATTAAATACATTCATACACACACTTGAATCTGACCACATTGATATTGTAAAAGTCACCTAAATAATACAAAGGGTCATGCCCTTGGATAACTAAAAGCAAATCTACACTTAAATATTTAAGTTTACTATTTTAAACATGTAACATACTAATTTCATAAGCCAACCCATAAACTCCGTACATCATTTTCTTGCGACACATGTCTGCTAAATGCTTTCAATAGTACTAATAAAATTACTTGCTTTATTATCTTTCAGTTATTGTTGCTCAGTATATCTAAATATATGCTTGTATTTTCGTTGTTGTATGATGGTAGGGAGCTATGAAACTACTGGTGGTCAACATACTTACTTAAGAACCATTATGGGTTGGCTGAGGAAGAGTTAGATCGGTTTTTTACCTTACCGTTAAATAGTAAACAGATGTTAGAGAGAAGATGAGAAGTGCAACAATAATTTAAACTTGAAGGACTATTAGTGCTCCATTTAAAAGAAGAGGGATGACTTTAAATGTAAAGCCAGAGATAAGGGATTATGTTGGCCGCTTATCATGTTACCCCCAAAACATGAAGAAAATTACAAAAATGGTCTCTATGTGTGAGGGCAAGTTTAAAATAATCACTTCACTATGCACGTAACAGTTTTAGTCCTTTTAAGTTTGCTAAAAGTTACACTAGCCTCTGTCAACTATTAGTCGAACTCTGCCGGCTAAATTTAACGGAAACGATGAAAAAAAAAAAGAAGCAAAAATTCTCATTTAGAGGTATAATTTTATAGTTTCTGTTATTTATATTTTATTTCTAGTTCTGGTGTAGCTATTTGAAGTGTTATTTTTATTAGAAGCTTTTTGGATTGCATATTTTAATATTTGATGAGACTATTTTAGTGTTTATAGTTAAGTCTTTTTCTCTATTATTTTCATTAAACTTTAACAGACACAGTTCGATAATTATGTCTCCGAGATGACTGTTGTGGGCTTAAAAAAGCATAATTTTAAATGAATATTTTTATCTCAAAAAAATAAGTTGGGGTAATTAATTTATTTTTTTGGCTTATAAGCTATTATCACTTTATAACAACTAGATAAAAAAGCCTAAGCCAAACAAGCCAAATTATTTTTTTAACTTATTTTAAGCACAAAATGACTTTAAACTGACCAGTTAAACACTCAAAAAAACTGAAAACAACATATATAAGTCGATCCAAACGGGCTCTAGAAGTGTTAAGCTGTTGGCAAACCTAAAGGACCATTTTCTCATTTTCTCCCAAAATATGTAACAAAATTTCTGTCCCACCCCTTTCAAGGGTTTTTCAAGGGTTTTGCATCTACCTTGTATCTGCTTGAAGAGACCATGGCAGCCATGAATTATGGTAAGAGAATCCTCAGTTCACTTCGATTAAGAAATTCCCTGTTTTTTCCTCAGTTTTCACGAACTTCCTTGCCCAACCATCAGGTTAGTAAGTACTTTTACCTTTCTACTTTTCTTGGTACCCGTCAAAATGTGTTCTTTTCATCAAAACCTGAATCTTTTGTAGACATTATATTATCCAAAGAATGGTCTAAACAGTTAGAAAGAGATTTAGGGAAACTTGATTTTCCAATGACCCATGAAGCTGCTATGTATTTATTGAAGAAACTTGATAAAGACCCGAAAAAGGCTGGGGATTTCTTGAAATGGATTGTTAAGCAAAAGGGGTTTGAACCTAGTTCTTCTATGTATAGTTTGATGCTTAGAATTTATGCAAACAGGGATTCAATGAAGGATTTTTGGACTACTATTAAGGAAATGAAAGATAATCAGTTTTATATTGATGAGGAAACGTATAAATCGATTTATTCTGTTTTTCGGAATTTGAAAATGGAAACTGATGCTACTGCTTTGAAGCATTTTTATGGGAGGATGATTAAAGAGAATGCTATGGGTGATTTGGCGAAAGATGTGTCTGAATTGATTAGGAAACAAGAATGGGGAATTCAGGTGGAGAGAGAATTAGGGGAGATGAAACTCTCGTTGTCGGATAATTTTGTGCTTAGGGTGTTGAAGGAACTTAGAGAAATAGGATATCCGTTAAAAGCTTTCAGCTTTTTCAAATGGGTTGCTAGGGATTTAAGTTTTCAGCAGAATACGGTTACTTATAATGGGATTCTGAGGGTTCTTTGCCGGGAAGAGTCGATTGAAGAGTTTTGGAGTGTGGTAAAAGAGATGAAGAGCCAGGGTTTTGAAATAGATCTTGATACATATATAAAGGTCTCAAGGCATTTTCAGAAGATTAAGATGTTGAAAGATGCAGTAGAACTATATGAGCTGATGATGGATGGTCAGTTTAAACCATCACTTGGTGAGTGCAATAATCTTTTAAGATCCATTGCACAGTCACATCCCTCGAATCTTGATCTGCTATTTAGAGTTGTGGAAAAATTTGAGGCAGCAGGGAATTCACGCTCAAAGATTATTTATGATGTCATTCATAGGTGTTTGACTAACTTGGGGCGATTTGAGGAAGCAGAGAAGATAACAGAAGCTATGAGAGATGCCGGATTTGAACCTGACAATATCACATACAGCCAATTAATCTATGGACTCTGCAAAGTGAGGAGGCTGGAGGAGGCCTCGAAGGTGATAGATGTGATGGAAGAATGTGGATGCATTCCAGATATCAAGACTTGGACTGTTCTGATACAAGGCCATTGTTTTGCTGGTGAAGTTGATAAGGCGCTGCTTTGTTTTGCTAACATGATGGAGAGAAATGTTGATACAGATGCTGATCTGTTGGATGTGCTACTTAATGGTTTTCTAAGTCAAAGAAGAGTTTTTGGTGCATATCAGTTATTGACCGAGTTGGTAAATAAGTTTCAAATGCGCCCATGGCAAGCAACGTACAAACTTATCATTCAAAAGCTCTTAGGGGAAAGGAAACTTGAAGAAGCGCTAGATCTCCTCCGTCGGATGAAGAAACACAATTATCCACCTTTTCCAGAACCCTTTCATCAATATATTTCAAAGTCAGGAACAGTAGAAGATGCAGTGGAGTTTTTGAAGGCGTTGAGCGTCAAGGACTATCCATCTGTTTCAGCCTACCAACATGTTTTCCAGTCCTTCTTTGCTGAAGGTAGACATTCTGAGGCAAAAGATCTGCTTTACAAGTGCCCACATCATATTCGCCAACACCCAGCAATTTGTGGCCTTTTTGGTTCTTCAAATTCTAACACTGGAAGAGTGAAAAGGTTCCCCCGGCAGAGCTTGAGTTCTGCTTAGGCACAAGGTTAGCATCTGATAAGAGCTCCCGATGCTAACCTTTGCCAGGATCTTCAACTTGAAAAGACAAACAAGTTAATCAGATAGCTCCGTATGTCACTCTCTTGGCTGGTTCATTCAATGTATGCAAAAATCTTGTCAGGTTCACATCTTCCTGAAAGATCTTCCACTCAGAATCTGAAAAAGGGTGATTTCCTTGAATTCGTTGTGTTTATTTCACAATTATATGCTCTTATATTTACTTGGTTAAAAGTGGCAAAATGAGTACCTTACATACTTCTGCTGCTTCATGCAGTTGTTTACCGAGATGCAATGAGCCTTGAGACTCATTTTTTTTCCTTTTTTTTCCGGGTAAATAAAGACAGCCTTGAGACTTATTATTTAGTGCTATTCTGTCTCAAACCAGTGAACCCTGGGAGAAGTAGGTGATCACCATCCTACACATATTCCACGTTTATAGAGATTAACTGCATAATCGTCCTAGAGATTAGCCAATCAGTAATCTCTACACTTGAAATATTCAGTTTGTAATTCTGACCAACCTAGACTAATACCATAGTGTTTTCTTCCTCTACCATTTCTTGGATTTTCAAGAATTGCTTCGTAACTTACGATTGGAAACGTAAGACTATAAGCCATTAGCTGAAACCATGGTGAATAGTCATCCAGAGAAAACTGTTGAGCAAAAGAGTCAAAATCAACAAGCTGGCCTGGACCTGTGTTTGTGGGAGGTAGCAGGTACCTCATGGAATTAGTCGAGGTGTGTGCAAGGTCGCCCAGACACCATAGTTTTTTAAAAAAAGTATAAAAGAAAGAAATATTTGAAGTCATCAAAAAAGCAAATTAGAGTAACTAAAGTACCTGATAGAATGTAAGACACGATATAATAGGCTGTTGCACAAATTGCTTGATGGCAACATGTTTTGGTGTCTATACCAGGTATTTAAATGCAATGACTGTTCGGCAGATTTTAGTTCCGATTGCTGTAGTTTTGACAAAATTGTAGATGCTGTTCTGAGCATCTTGGCTGATAGTTGGTCAAGCGAAGCTGATAGTTTTACAGCTAAGCTTCGCGCGAAATCTTTTGCACCCTAATTCTACTGCAAAGTTAGCTAGAACAGTAGAACTATGAACGATATATTTTACAGCTAAGCTTCATGCGAAATCTTTTACACACTAATTCTACTGCAAAGTTAGCTCTAGTTTGTGTTGGATAAATATCAAAGAGCTTGCCAAGAATTCATCCTGTTTCCACTAATAAAGCTTATTTTTGGCAACTAGTAAAAGTGCATTTGAAAGTATGAATGCAAAATGTAAAATTCTTGCTGAGCAAAGATAGCTTGCTTTGATCCATGGAGATATGTGTAGTTTAACTGCCTCTTCTAGCTGAGTTATGGTGATACTCTATCTCCTTTCTCCTCTTAATCTTACACTGTAACATAAACCTAGGTTTTGGTTTGAAGTTTTTTCACTCTTGATCTTTCATCTATAGGCATTGAAGAGATATAAAGGAAGTATATAGTTCTTCTGGTGTTATAATTTGTTATAATGGAAAAAAGGGATGCTGAAATGACATTTTAATGGAAAAAAAGGATGCTGAAATGACAATTTTTTCCCTCTTGATCTTTCATCTATAGTCATTGAAGAGATGTAAAGGAAGTATAGCCATTAGAGTGCTGTATGAAAGTGCCACTGGTAGGAACAAATAAACTAGTTGTATATATGACAACGTAAAAGATCCAAATACTGCAGTTAAGAATGAAAAAGGGCTTTTGGAGTTGTCTTTATACCCAACTTTTGTAAACAGTACTTATTGTTGCTCACTTCAGTGATTGTAGATGATGTGGAATGAATTGACAATTAATGACTGACAAAAAGGTGTGACATCCGTAGTTTCTTCCATGATTTTTGATGTTTTTACCTCTTCTATTTAGTTTTTATATCTGACTTTTCACAAAGGAGGCCCGGAGAGGGGGTGATTCCGTGCTGTGTGGTTTGGAACAATAAGAGTGAGCAAAATGATGAAAAGTCACTTCTTGAATCATCAAACACTCCTATTTACCATTTTTCCAACCAAATTTAGTTTGTAGGCTGCAATATTTGTCCCTAATTATTCCGCTATGGGATGATATTGGTTGGTAGTTATGTCCGCTTGATGAATTCTGCAACCAATGTCCATCATGAACTTGGAATGTGGCTCTGTTGTTGCCACTTGCCACTTCTTATATATTGAATGACCATCATAGATACACTTCATTTCTAAAAGTTGTGCCATGGTAGTGTCTCATTTAAATGCTGTATGATTACTCAAATGATGAACTTAAACAAATATTGCTACAGATTTGACTGCAGAAGTGCCTTGGTTTCTTTCTGCTTCTGCTGCCAGCCTCATAATAGAAGAAACTGATGGAATTTCTGAAACTAGCAATCATTAATATTCTGTTGGTTCGATGGGAACTAAAAACTGCCTGGCTACAAATTTTTCTTCTTCTGCATTTTCAGACTCTGAATAGTTGATTTTAGAGAGTAATCTAAGAAGCTACTTCAGTTTGAGAGGTCAGCAGCAACATGGAGCTAAGAAGTTCAGCTTTGGCCATTATATCATTTTCTTGTGTTATGCACACTCAGACACATACAACTTTAATACGTGGTTGTATGTTATCTGGTTGAAAATTTAGTTGACATTAATTTTCACTTTGTTTACCATTTATCACTCTGAAAAATTCTAAATTTTACGCAAAGAACAGAGTCCATTTGTTGTATTAGGTTTTTTTTTTTTTTTGGTTGTAGTTTCTTCTTTCACTGATTGATAGGGTAAAAGTTCTTATGCTGCGTCATAGAGTCACTGAACTTGTTTAACTGTTCTTGTAGCCGCTCTGGAATGTTTTTATTTTTTATTTATTTATTTATTTATTTTGTCCATTGAGTTGTATTTACTACTCACTAGGAGGTCTAATTTTGGTTTCTTTGATCAAACTCTTTGATCTTTCATCACTATTTGGGCTGCCACATTCAACTGTAGAATAAGTTTGCACGATGTTCAAGGGCCTTTGCAGTGGTGAAGAATGAGTTGGACTCCCTTTATTTTAATGGTGCCTTGCTATGCTACTTCAGGATGTTGTGCCCCTAATTTTCATTTTCAAGTAATACAACGAAAATGCGAATATATGCTGTGTCTTTAGTCTCAACCTTCCAACATATTCACACCAAAAGAACCTCTAAACCACTTTTCAACAACAACAACACACCTAGTATAATCCCATGGGGTGGGTGGGAGGGTAGAAAGCATCGTGACAGTAAAGGTAGAGTACATTTCGATAGACCCTCGGCCTCTAAACCACTTTTCAAGTGCAAGAATTGCCTTTCCAAATGCTCTTTTATTGAAAATCTGAACTCTGAAGTTATGTAATGCAGTTTGAGTTGTAACTTATTGGTCACTGAATTGTCTCTATTGGAATATAAGGTGAGGTCACGTATTACATTTTCAAGAACACAAACCCTTTGTTCTTCTATAATATAAACTTTTTAATTTGATTATAACAATTTAGTACTAACTCGATAATTCAATATTTATACTCCATTATGTCAGATAAAAGTATTTGTCACAAGTATAGAGGGTTCTACTACATTTTATCCTTGAATGTGTGATGAAAGTAAGTGCCAAATAAGTATGTTCAGAAGACAAATAAAAATAACGCATGCTATAAATTTTCTGGTGTGCCAAATTTATTATCTGTGTCTTCCAAACATAAGGCTACTAATAGAGTTACGATCACAAATTTCCATCGCTAAAAGTCACCCAACATGAGGTTCTTCTTGTCTCAAGATAACGTGGCCCATACAATATCCCTCACTTAAGACAAAAGTCACTGTAAACATTCTATGAAGAAAAAACAGGAACCTCATCAAGATGAACAACATGATATTGAAATCCTCAAGGCTGTTGCACAAGCCTGGCATGGCCACTCCAGCAGCCGTAGAACAACAGCCGAGTTCGATGCGCACCGCCACAATTTCAAGAATAAGCCATCAAGATTCAAGCTTGAAGCTATGAACAGGACAACTGATGGTGGCACAGGCAAATGGGATTTCAACCAATCACTTTGGGATTCTTATGAGATTCTCAATGTGTCTAAAAAGTTAGAAGCTGGGCTAGTGCTAGACCATCCATTGGATGAACCAATCCGAATTGGACAGAAACGGAAAGAGAGTAAGAATAGCTTAAGAAATTTGCTCAATAGTGTGTCTTCAAGAAGATATAACGAACCTCATTTAGACACCAGATAAGGATGGTATATTTTTTAACTGGAATCTTTCCATTACTGTAGTAATATTAAATTTGGTTTCGTTTTCTAAAAGAAGCCAAGAGAGCTCTATTTCTCGATTTTTTTCGTTTTCACATATGCTGATTCTTCTTTACTTTTTACGAGAATTTCGTATATATGATGCCATCACTTAGCTGAGGGAAGCACAAAATGCGTTGTGCTGAAGCCTGCAGCTACAACCACCAGTTGGGTGAATAAATGAAAAAAACAATGAGTGGCTAGCGTTTAGCCACTGGGTGGGGATGTTTTGGTTTTTTTATTCTCGTCCTACGAGTCGAAGTCCCCACACTTTTCACATCAGCTAGAAGGTTGATTGAACAGCAATATTTAGGAATCATATGCCTTAGAGATAGGAGATTTAGGAAATCTTTGCACATAATGGTTTTTCCTCTCTTCAACTGAATTATTGTACCTTGTTTTGGAAGATTCTTGCAAGATTGGAACTTGAAGGGACCTTTGTGACGGGAAAGTGGCCTCCTAGTCTAGAAGGGGTGGCGGGGGGAGGGGGAGCAGTAATTCGGGAGCGTCTTGTGCAAGAGACTTGGAATTACAGAAACAAACAGAAAGGCAATTATCCTATAAAGGAATTCATCTACAAACTGCTGAGAACACGATTAAGTAAATAAAAGTGTGCTCTTTCTAACAACTTAAGCTTTTTAGATGAGATAGTGACACACTTCAACATAAACTATTAGCGATAGTCTCTAACTTTTGTGCACGGACAGTACATAGTTTTGGTTATACCATAAGTTTATGTTGACCTACAATGACAAGTAACTATATATGTCAAATTTGAGTTGGTAACCTTAAAAATACAGTAAGTTACCTGCAATAACCACTAAAACTGCAGTGACAGTGTGAAATTGCTTTAATTATTAGTGTATATAACTTAAATCCTTAGTAAAACAGCTGCTTCTATGTCTTCAATTGCTTTATTGCTTCTCCTTTCTTTTTTCTGCTAAATGTTGCTTGCGATAACAGAATAAAGTGGAAGATTTGTTTAAAAATGAGGCTTTCTTCGTCTAAGTTTTAGATGGATTAGAACTTTAGAAGATGCTGGTGCAAATTAGATGAGAGAAAAGCTAAGTATGAGAGAAAAGCTAAGTTGTTTGGATGATACCAAAGCTGGTCCTATTTGATGAACAAGTTGCAGAGGATGAGCAAATAGCTAATAACTTCAAATTTCATTACATATCAAGTATTTGCATACAGATTAAAAGTAAACAGAACTGTAAAGCAGTCTATGGTCAAGCGTTATAAGATAGATATTTTATTATACAAGTGATTCAACCTGATAGATATTTTATTATACAAGTGATTCAACCGATATTGCCTGCCAAGCAACTAGTCGTATGCTCAATAGACCTTAAAAGTGTCCATCTTTGCAAGCTCAAAGTTCTTGTGTTTCCTCTTGATGAAGCTATCAGCTTCATTATCAACCTTTTCCTCTGTGACTTCTTGTTGCCCTTTCCTACCGACTTCACTGGTTTTGTCACACTCCACAAAGTGGGCTTTCTTTTGAGCTTCAGGAGCACGATATCCACTAGGAAAGTTGTATTTATACGGATTGCCGTACATATTGCTCTTGTGATTATCAACATTTTCTGTGACTTCATATTTACCGTTCCTACCAACTTCAGGGGTTTTGTCAGACTCCGCAAAGTGGACTTTCTTGTGAGCTTCAGGAGCACGATACCCATGGTGATTTCCACTAGGAAAGTTGTGTTTATACCAATTGTCATACATGCTGCCCTGTTCTTCATGAATGACTCTCTCCTCTTTGATCATTACTGGCATTCTTGTGCGAGCAATGTAATCCTCACCAGATCTCTCTGAATAAGGCTGCTCAATGGAAGGGCAACGTGATCTCCAATACATTTTTCCTTGTTTGATTGATACGCTAAAGCCTTAACAAGTACAGCATTTTATAGATAAAATATTTGTGCTGGTATTCTTCTAGGATAACTATGACCACGGGAGTTGCCCTTGAATCGGATGCCTTACCCTTTAGTCTGTGTCAAACAGTAGATATTCCATCGAGTAGAGAGAATAAGCCTACTGGAGAGCTTAAAGGATAATTTTCTGAACTTTATGGTCTTGGGAAATATTAGCACCATCTATTCGATAAGAAGATTACAGATTTTGGGTCGTGGAAGAATAAACATGTTGTAATTTGTATGCTTTCCAAGTTTGAAACTTTTTGATTCGTTTGAGCTGTATCAGTATGGGTGGATTCTATCCAGCTTCATGATGAAGCAGAGTTAGCATATAAGAATCAACAGCTGGAGACAATGTTCTCCTCTTGTTCCCAACAACACTAACATACCCAGTGAAATCCCATAATGTGGGGTCTGGAGAGGGTAAAGTGTACACAGACCTTACCCCTATCTCGAAAGATAGGGAGGCTCTCTTCTTCTTCCCATTCCTAATAATAGAGAACCTCCTCACTTTTTGACTATGTTGCTCGGACTTTTCAAAATTGTTGCCGCACCCATGTCGGATCCTCCAAAAGTGCACTACTTTGGAAGATCCAACACGTACTCAGCGGCATTTTGAAGTCCAAGCAACACAACATTTTGATGTTTTAAAACATAACACTATCGATAAGCTTCACTGATGATTCTATCCTGGTTGCGAGTATTCGAATCACATTTCCCTTCCAACGTTCATGGTGACAATACTATTCGAAATTTTTGTTGTCTCAAGAATTCAGGTTCTTGACGCCTTTGATAGAACTTGTGGGAAAGCATCTAGCCTATTCTGTTAATTTTCCTTTATGAGAATTTTTAGCTGCTAAGGAATTATTACATCTTTCGGGAAACAGAAAAGGTAGTGTGAATAATGTTTAATGATCTCTCGAACTCCAGTTTGAAATTCACTAGATAAGTCTACTTTAATCTGAAAAAGCAAGCTAAAATCATCTTTTAAGACTTTGTATTTCTGCTGTCTCATGAGCTATTTAGTTTCTCTTTCATCAGAATTTCTCTTACACGCATCAAGCTCTTGAAGTTGCACAAAAGGATGAATAGAGAAAGAAAAACAGTTCTGCAACATCATTAACTCGTTTCTTGTCCCAATACTCGCTCCTTTCGGCGATATTGGCTGCTGTTCTCAAATCAGCAATTTGCAGGTCTGATCTGTTTTAATACTATCATATTCCCGTATCTTTGGTCACTTTTCTACCAAAAGATTTGTCTTCTTGCTCTTGCTCGTCTTCTCCTTTGACATGACTTGACAGACTCGTACATTCATCAGCTTAGCTTGTGGTATTTAACAGTTAGTACTACAGCAATAATTAAGGTTCAGTGTATGTATATTATTCTTCCTCTACTTAGTTAAATATTCACACTGTATTGTTACAACTGTTTCTTGAAATATATTAGGCCACATTTACACGTAGCTTTATTCTGATAATTATGAAGGCAAAAAGATAAAAGCCTTGGATCAGAAAAGGCTAATGGAAGTGTTTGCCCAAATGGAAACCAGATAACTTTAGATATAATACTATATTTTATATTGCACAGACCAAATCAAACGTACAAATCTACTGAGCTCTATGGGTACAGCAAGGTGAACATAAAAGGTTTTCTTGATGGAAGCAAACTGATTGTAAAACTGGCACGTATCCGTATATGCATAGCATACTATATAGATTATTGAAGAAGAGCGGTGCTAATAACATGGAACTCTTTAACTTGACACTTTGAAGGTCCTCCATTTGTGGAGTTCAAAATTCTTGTGCTTCTGATTGATGGAGCCATCAGCTTGACCCTCAACGTTCTTCTCTTTATCATTCTTGTTCAAATCAGCGGTTTCCTTAGACTCCACGAACTGAACCTTCTTCTGGGACTCTGCGTCAGGGTTCTTTTGACGATTCAAGCTAGATTTTTGTCCTTTGTAACCTAATTTGTTTTTGAAAAGAGAGAAAACGCTGGGGTAGAGAGGAATATCAGGGTGCATCGTTGGGGTTTTCTCCATTTTTTTAAGATGATTGTGGTATTCGTCATCGGAATTAGTTGATTTCCAATATTGCTTGGATCTCATCTTTTCTTGAGCTGCTAAAGTAATTAGCCCTTGTTCTTTCTTCAGAGTAATTGCAGTTTGAGCAGCAGATTTAAAAAAAGGACCAAACACACTGCCTAACATATTCCAAAAGGATAGATGCCGAGATTTGCAACTGAATCTGATTCCTTCTCATTAGTCAGTATCCAACAGTAGTTATTCTATTGATATTTCGGCAGAGAATCAAAAGGGTTAACTATTTTGTATTCTGCAAAACTTAACATTCTTATATATGATGATAGTGATCACATTTGTCGATCTCAAGATACTCTTTGATATTTAAGTTATCTAGCAAAGAGACTCCAATCTATTTAAGTCAATGTCAAATAATTCACTCTTAGCTACAGGTTAGCTTGAATTAGACATGTCATCGATATTTGGAGTCATTAATGTTGCAAGTATATAGGAACAAATGTTTTGTTGCTCGATGATTTCCTACTAAAAAAGAAGCAGCAGCTCCAGGTTGATATGATTCCTTAATAGTTCTACCATTCAAAGTTTGAGTTGTCTTAAGAATTCAGGTTCTGGACCCCTTCGATAAAACTTTTGGGGAAAGCATTTACTAATATGTTCCACTAAATTTCCTCAGAGAGAAATTTTAGCTGCCACGGAACTATTATATCTTTGTGGAAACAGAAAAAGTTGCGCAAATGTTTAATGATCTCTCAAACTTCAGCTTGAAATTCACTAGCTAAGTCTACTTTATCTGACAAAGCAAGCTAAAATCATCTTTTAAGACATTGCATATTACTCCTGAGCTATTTAATTCCACCTTTACCTGAATTTGTCATACATATATCAAGCTCTTGAAGTTGCACAGAAAGATTAATGGAAAATGAAAACAGTTCTGCTACATCATTAACTCGTTTCTTGTACCAATATAGCATGATATTGGCTACTGTTAATCCATTAAACTCTTCCATTGCAGTTTTTTCCACTTTTCTACCAAAAGATTTGTCTTCTTGATCTTGCTCGTCCGCTCATTTGACATGAGTAGAGAGATCAGCTTGGCTTGTGGTAGTTTATAGTTAATAATACTACAATATTAAGGATCTATGTATAGTATTCTTCCTCTACTTAATTAAGTATCCGCACTATATTGTTACAACCGTTTCTTGTAATATGTTAGGCCACATTTATGCGTAGCTTTATTCTGATATTTAGGAGGTAAGAGATAAAAAGCCTTAGATCGGAAAAGGCTAATGGAAGTGTTTGCCGAAATTGGTATCAGATGACTGTAGATATAATCGTATTATATTTTCTATTAGATAGACCAAACCAAACTTACAAATCTACTGATCGAGATTTATGGGTACAACAAGGCAAACATGAAAAGATTTTCTGATGGAACCAAACTGATTGTAAAGCAGGCATGTATTATATATTTATAGCAAACTATGTAGATTACTGAAGTATAGTGGTGCTAAATTGCTAAGATGGAAACTCTTTAACATGAGACTCTGAAGGTCCTCCATTTGTGGAGCTGAAAACCCTTTTGCTTCTGGTTGATGTAGCCATCAGCTTGCGCATCAGTGTTCTTCTCTTTATAATTCTTGTTCAATTCAGCAGTTTCCTTAGACTCCGTGAACTGGACCTTCTTCTGTAACTCAGTGGCCGGATTATTTCGATGATTCAAGCTAGACTCTTGGCCTTCATAGCTTGCATTGTTTTTTAAAACAGAGTAAACGTTGGGGTAGCTAGGAACATCAGGGTGCATGGTTGGGGCTTTCTCCATTTTTCTAAGATGATCCAGGTATTCATCTTTGGATGCTGTTTCCCAGTACTTCATGGATCTCATATTTTCTTGCTTTGCTAAAGTAAATAGCCCTTATTCTTTCTGCAGAGTAATTGCAGCTTGAGCAACAGGTATAAAATGGCTCAAACACACTGCTTAAAATATTCCCAAGTGATAGATGCTGAGAGTTACAATTGAATCTGATTCCTGGTAGATGCTGACCTGAGATTTACAATTGAATCTGATTCCTGATAGATGCTGAGATTTACAATTGAATCTGATTCCTTATCATTAGTCAGTATCCAACAGTTGTGATTCTATTGATATTTCGGCAGAGAATCAAAAGTTTAGGAACAGGTGTTATCATGTTACTGATAGTTGGAGGCATTGTTGCAAGTATTTAGGATCATGCTACGTTACTCAAGGTTTCCCTCTATAAAAACAGCGGATTCGGGTTGATATGATTCCTTAATAGTTCTACTACTCCTATGACATGCAGTACACGGGCATTCGTGTTTCACATTTTTATCCTTGGGCAATCGAAAGAGGAAACGGAAGCTTCTGAAAAATGTTACTACAAAAACTGTGAATACACACTATATTTATACTAAACTTCGCGTACTTTACCCAAATGATTTAATGCAACACAGTACGGAGGCCTGGTTAGAATGTCTAAGCCACATATGTTGTTTACATCAAATTACGTTGTGTTATTCCAGTCAAGTGATATATTAAATGAGAATTAATCTTAACTATAGATGACATCCTTGACTGATTGGCTAGGTATAAACTGTAAACTAGGTAAGAACAAGTTTTTAACTAGTGTAAACTCCCTCCTAATGTTGCCCGTCTTTTCAACCAAAGCAAAATTAGTCTTTTTATTTCTAGTGCGTTTTTTTTATAATTGTATCACGAAGCTTATCTATTTTAAGATGTAAAAAGAGTAGTTTGATTAGTTTCTTTCTTCACTGTTGATTTGAGAATATTACCGATTGAAATCTTCCATCTTTATACATTAGTACGGGCAAACCTCTGCTTTATTTCTTGTAATAGCACTCTATAGTGGCGGACAGCATAGGTTGGAATGGTGGATCAAATGCTAATATGAACTTTGATAGTATTAACTAAGGGTGTCAAATATGGCCCAAAAGATTACGGCCCATCCAACTTGTTCAAAATTTTATAGATTAGGCTCAAGATAATTTCATATTGGGTTGATTTTAGCCCAACCCAACATAGCTCATTTTAAAGTGTTCTTCAACTTCATTTTTTTGCGCGGAGTGCCCTTCTTTTGGGGTGGTCTTTAAATTTTGCCCCTCATATTTGAAATCTTTAAAATTTGCCCTTCGGCTAACACCCATAGGTTCCAGGTTCGAACCCACGTGCGATCAAAATTTTAAAAAAAAAATTCGCAAGGCGAGTTTAAATTTCGCTATCCGGACCAAGCATACTTTTGTGAAGGAATTATCAAAGTTATGCGGACCGGCATACTTATGCCAAGTCCGCAAGGCATAAGTATGTCGGTCCCGCATAACTTTGATAATTCTTTTCACAAAGTTATGCCGGTCCGGCATAAAAGTTTGCCCATTAAAAGTATGCCCCCAAGCATAACTTTGTGAAGGAATTATCAAAGTTATGCGAACCTAAGCATACTTATGCCAAGTCGCCCATAAGGCATAAGTATTCAAGAAAAGTCGATTCTTCACATAATTTTTAACTACATGCCCATCCTAATTAAAATAAAATTAATCCAAACTTAACAATATTAACACATACGCCACGATTGACAACCTCATCATGAATTGCATTTGCACCAAAGCATCGTACCATTTCCACCCAAAGACAAGAGCATGTTTATTCGTCAAGAAGTAAATCTTAGATAAAGCCAAAGACAATAATTACGGTGTAAGTAAGCTAGCTATAGATGGTCGATCAAGCACCTCGAATGCTATCCACAATGTCGAAACTTTAGGTCCTCCACGTGATACACCTAGCAAGCTTCCACAAGAATGATGAATATTTTGAACCACTTTCCAGGATAATCGGTAACAAAACATGCTATGACTCATCACTCAAATATTTATTTCGTTAGGACCGCATAACTTTGATAATTCCTTCACAAAGTTATGCGGGGGCATACTTTTAATGGGCAAACTTTTATGCCGGATCCGCATAACTTTGTGAAGGAATTATCAAAGTTATCTTGGGACCGCATACTTATGCCAAGTCCGCCCACAAGGCATAAGTATGCCGGTCCGCATAACTTTGGTGATTCCTTCACAAGTGTATGCCGTTGGCGGCATAGCGAAATTTAAATCAGCTTGCGAATTTTTTTAAAAAATTTTGACTGCGCGTGGGTTCGAACCTGGAACCTATGGGTGTTAGCCGAAGGGCAAAATTTAAACATTTCAAATATGAGGGGTAAAATTTAAAGACCACCCCAAAAGAAGGGCAATTCTGCGAATTGCCCCTTCAACTTAGCTCAATACTAACCCAATTCTAGCCCGTTTTTAAGATTTACTAATTTGAGTTTATTGCTAGAGATCTACTTTATCTTTTTTATGTATAGAGTTTTCTTGTATCATCTATGTGTCAAATTCCTTAATTAATACTGTTGACCCTTATAATTCTTTAATAAATGAATTCTTAATAGTGTTTTCATCTATATAAATAAGAAGATTGAGGGTAACTCAAATAACAAGTCGTACTATTATATATTTAATATGTGAAGACACTGTGCAGGTGAATATCACTTAACATTTCTTTCAAAAATACATAGCCAAATTTTACATCTTCACTTGTCATTGGTTATCATGTTTTTGTCTTATGTCTCAAGAAAATCATATTTTGCTATTTGAAAGTAATTTATTTTTAATTCATGAAGGAGTGATTTTTTTATTATAAGACTGATAAAATTTATTCATTAAATTATTTAGGAAGGTGGATTGCATAGTATGATAGTATTATATTTTAATAAATTGTGATTCTTTTATTGTTTGAAAATTAAGATGTTAGAGCTGATTTGCATCTCATAATAACTTTTATGTCATTGCATTATTTATACTTGTAAATCATGTCATAAGCTTTGTTTTCTATGAGTTTCTTTGATCATATTTTAATTTTTTAAACTACTAATGTATTTTTTATAATTTATGTAATATTATACTATTTTACTACATTATAAATTAAAAAATTAAAGATTCATGCGCCTAATACCGCGTTAAGTAAAACTCACGCCTCACGCCCCCGCCTTTAAAAACACTGATCACAAGTATGATGATGGAGCAATTGAACTATAAATGCTTAGGCTTTCAACGTCTGAGAATCACCTGATCCTAGAACCCCTCTCCCAATTATCAGTCAGCTAACCACAATGACGACTTCTGATACCAAATTGAGCATGAAGCTTTTGATCGATACCAAGGCTGGCAAAGTACTATTTGCAGAGGCTGAAAAGGATTGTGCTGATTTCCTGTTTCACATTCTCTCGTTGCCTGTGGGTACTGTCATTAGGCTTCTCAAGGAAACGGAATGAATGGGTGCTTGCCTAACCTATACGATAGTGTGGAGAATCTGGATAAAACCTATATTCAGTCAAACCAAGGCAAAGATATACTTTTGAAACCCAACTCTTCAGTCGGAATACCTTCAGTTCCTTTTCTATTGCTTAATGACGTTCCGACCACAGAGAAGACTTTTTATGGCTGTTCCACTAACAGTGGCCACTACGGTTATGTTTCTGATGACCCTAGTGCAAGATGCCCAATCTGTCAAAATCTTATGTTAGAAAGTTTGATGTATATTGCTCCACCGACAGTGGATGGAGCTGCTGGGGCAGCTACAAGGGGTTTTGTGAAGGAGATGGTGACATACATGGTGATGGATGACTTGGTCGTTAAGCCTATGTCCACCATCTCTAGCATTACACTTCTTCTCAACAAGTTTAATGTCAAGGATGTTGGTGTCCTGCGTGAGGAAGTGGTAGATTTTGGAATGGAAGAGGTAAACACCTTAATTTGGATTTAGTTATGACACTAGCAATGTAAAGTCATGTCCTTACTCTATCGACTGTTATAGTATGTAACTACTTCTTTTACTGACTTGGTTAGTGTAAAAAAATTAAACTCAATAAATTTTGCTTCTGTGTTTTTCTTATTTCCTTCTTTTGGTAAATGTTTTACTTCTTCCGGCCTAATTTATGTGATATAATTTAACTAGGCACGGAGTTTAAGAAAAAAGGAAGATTTTTGAACTTGTGGTTTAAAATAAGTTATAGATATTTGTGTGGTTGGAAATTTTTTCATTAAGGGTAAAAGGGGAAGTTTCAAGTTACATTATTTCTAAATATAGAAACGTATCATTCACATAAATTGGCACAAGGGAGTACTTAATTAGAGAATTCCTATGATTTTGCAGGCAATGAAGTTGCTGAAAGCGTCTTTCGAGTCGAAAGCTGTTCTGACCAGTGTTTTCATGAGCCGTATAAAAGTGGAGAAATAGTTATATTAGACATAATGGAATTGGATGTTTCAGTTTAGTAAATTCCCCTTTAATGGCTTTCTTTTGTTTCATTTCCCGCTATCGTTGATTATGCTTTGTAGGTTCTGTTGTATATGATCCATTGCAAAATCTTACTTTGTCTGTTTTCAGATTGTTTATGTTTTGTTCTCTGCTTTCGCCCTGTATTATGAAGTATCTTTTCTAAAGTTTGTATATTTAGAGATTCTACGGCGATCTCCAACAATATAATGTCGCACAAATTATTTGAAGCGCATGTTGTACATCTTATGTTCATTAACGTAGAGGAAACTCCAAAAGAAAAGGTTTTGATCATTGCTAAGCTAGCTTGACCAATGTTCAAGATAGCCTTTAGTCCATTAGTAATAAATTGCTACTGAGTTTTTGAGTAAAGCTTTAGTTAGCCTTTTATTCAATCACCCTAACTAGCTTTCCAAATTCATGGCCCGTTACATCTCAAAAAACCGATCCGCTCAGCTGAATTCAAATAGGCCTCTATAGAAAAACTTATGCTGCTATACACATTTTAAGAATATGAAAGGAAATGTGAAAGCAGATTATAGTAAAGGAGAATTCAGTTGGGAGACAAACCATTGGACTCTAACTCAACAAGTAATTCTAATTGCTAGTTTAAGGAAACTAATGAGGGCACATGAGCAATGCTGCTAAGGTCTCTCTTCTATTGTGCCGTACTACTAAAGCTAAAGCATTAATGTCTGAAATGGAGAGGTCTGTGTGCTACCATTAAAATAGATTTCAAATTCACTGTCTGCTTGTAGGGTTTAACTGCATACTCGTCCTAGATTAGCCAATCAATAATCTCTACACTTGAAATATTCAGTTTGTAATTCCGACCAATCTAGACTAATACCAGTGTTTTCTTCCTCTACCATTTCTTGGATTTCAAGAATTGCTTCGTTACTTACGATTGGAAATGTAAGACTATAAGCCATTAGCTGAAACCATGATGAATAGTCATCCAGAGAAAACTGTTGAGCAAAAGAGTCAAAGTCAACAAGCTGGCCTGGACCTGTGTTGGTGGGAGGTAGCGAGTACCTCGTGGAATTAGTTGAGGTGCATGCAAGGTCGCCCAGACACCACAGTTTTTAGAAAAAAGTATAAAAAGAAAGAAATATTTGAAGTCATCAAAAAAGCAAATTAGAGTAACCAAAGTATCTGATAGAATGTAAGACACGATATAATAGGCTGTTGCACAAATTGCTTGATGGCAACATGTTTTGGTGTCTATACCAGGTATTTAAATGCAATGACTGTTTGGCAGGTTTTAGTTCCCATAGCTGTAGTTTTGACAAAATTGTAGATTCTGTTCTGAGCACCTCGGCTGATAATTAGTTGTTCAAGCGAAGCTGATAGTTTTACAGCTAAGCTTCGTGCGAAATCTTTTGCACCCTAATTCTACTGCAAAGTTAGCTAGAACAGCAGAACTATGAACGATAAATTTTTAAAGCTAAGCTTCATGGAAATCTTTTACACACTAATTCTACTGCAAGGTTAGCTCTAGTTTTTGTTGGATAAATATCAAAGATCTTGCCAAGAATTCATCCTGTTGCCACTAATAAAGCTTATTTTTGGCAACCAGTAAAAGTGCATTTGAAAGTATGAACGCAAAATGCAAAATTCTTGCTGAGCAAAGATAGCTTGCTTTGATCCATGGAGATAGGGGCGAAGCCACCTTGGCTTGAGGGGCGTCAAGCGACACCTTGACACCCCTTCGCCGGAAAATTACATTGTATATATAAGTGAAATTTTGATTTTATAGGTATGTATACTAGTGTTGACACCCTTTAACTCAAATTGAAGGCTTAGCGTAGCGGTTGAGAGGTTGCAAAAAGTCTCTAAGATCACAGGTTCAAACCTAAGTCATGACATTTCTATATTTTTTGACACCCTTTAATATGAATCCTGGCTCCGCCACTGCATGGAGATATGTGTAGTTTAACTGCCTCTTCTAGCTGAGTTATGCTGATACTCTTATCTCGTTTCTCCTCTTAATCCTGCACTGTAATGTACACCTAGGTTTTGGTTTGAAGTTTTTTCACTCTTGATCTTTCATCTATAGCCATTGAAGAGATATGAAGGAAGTATATAGTTCTTCTGGTGTTATAATTTTTTATAATGGAAAAAAAGGATGCTGAAATGATAATTTTTTCACTCTTGATATTTCATCTATAGTCATTGAAGAGATGTAAAGGAAGTATAGCCATTAGAGTGCTATATGAAAGTGCCACTGGTAGGAACAAATAAACTAGTAGTATATATGACAGCGTAAAAGATCCAAATACTGCAATTAAGATTGGAAAAGGGCTTTTGGAGTTGTCTTTTTACCCAACTTTTGGATTCCATGGTTTTCTTGGAGGATTCTATGCTCCTATTTAGTAGTTTGCTTGATAATGTAGGAGAAAGGTTGAAGCTTTCGGGAGAAATATTTACGAAACGTAACGATAGTTTTTTATTTATAAAAAATAACATTACAAATCCTATACAAAATATACTTTTTTTTTTTAAATATTCTTTTTATTTTTTAAAAAATTTACTTTTTCTTTTTTTTAAAATATTTTTTATTTCTTTAAAAAAAATATTTTTTTATTTTTATTTTTATTTTTAAAAAAAATTATTTTTTTCGCTCAAAAATTTATGTATGAAATGTGTATATCTCGCTCATGGCTTAAATAGTTCCCTTAAAATTTAGTGTATGAAAACGGTACGAAAAATGTATGAAATGTGTATATCTCGTTCAAGGCTTAAAAAATCCGCTCAAAATTGTGTGTATGAAAACGGTATGAAATTTGTATCTCGCTCAAGGCTTAGAATTTCGCTCACATTTTCGTGTATAAAGTTAATGTTAAATTTCTGTAAAATTAATACAACAACAACATTGTATACAACTTTGATACAACATTCAAGACTTAAAATAATCGCTCAAATTTTTGTGTATGAAATGTGTATATCTTGCTCAACGCTTAAAAAGTTTCCTCAAATTTTGTGTATGAAAAACGAATGAAATGTGTATATCTCGATCAAAGCTTAAACATTACGCTCAAAATTTTATATATAAGAATGGTATGAAATGTGTATATCTCGCTTAAGACCTAGAATTTCATTCACATTTTTCGTATATGAAGTTCATATTAGGTTTCTGGAAAATTAATACAACTACAATAACATTGTAACAACTTTCATACAATATTCGAGGCTTAAAGATTTCGCTCACAATTTTGTGTATGAAAACTATATTAAAAATTTCGCTCACACATACACATTTCATATAGTTTTCATACACAAAAATTTGAGGTAATTTTTTTAGCCTTTGAACCAAAAAAAAAATTTTAAAAAAAAGTTTAAAATATCTTTTTTTTAAAATAATTTTAATTTAAAAAAAAAAAAAAAAAAAACAATTATTTTGTGAAAAAAAATAAAAAATCAAAAAATATATGAAAATCCGTCATGTTTCGTAAAATATCGTTATGTTTTGTAAATAAGGAAAACTATCTATATATATTGTAATAAAGAGTCTTAAGTAAGTACCTATGTCATTTTCCCTTTAAAAAATGGGTAGACTTATTTTTTTAAAGTCACAGAGATATTTCTTTAAAACGAACCAGACGCGACTCACCAGAAAAAAATTATTATGTGGCTTTAGAAAAGTATGATTACTAAAAACAATGGTTAGACTTTTTTTTAAAGTCACGTGGCATTTTTTTAATTAAAAAATAACCTAAATGATTTTTAAAGAAAAAATTCTGCACTATTTCAGAAAAAAAGTATATTTATTATTTGTAACGATTATGTATATATATACAATACTTTTGTAACGATGAATATATCTGCTTTAAATCGCAAAGTTGAGAGGTATATTTGCACCTTTGCCCTATATTAAATGAGAATTAATCTTAACTATAGATGACATCCTTGAGGACCGATTGGCTAGGTATAAACTGTAAACTAGGTAAGAACAAGTTTTTAATTAATGTGAACTCCGTCCTAATGTTGCCCGTCTTTTCAACCAAAGCAAAATTAGTCTTTTTATTTCTAGCTCGTTTTTATAATTGTATCGCGAAGCTTATCTATTTTAAGATGTAAACGAGTAGTTTGTAGTTTCTTTCTTCACTGTTGATTTTGAGAACGTTAGCTAACTTGTCTTTTCATTTCGTAGTGTCGATACATTCGGCAAAGTCAAAAATATTACCGATTGAAATCTTCCATCTTTATACATTAGTACGAGCAAACCTCTATTCTATTTCTTGTAATAGCACTCTACAGTGGCGGACAGCATAGGTTGGAATGGTGGATCAAATGCTAATATGAACTTTAATAGTATCAATCAAAAGCGCCTTGGGTGTGGGACAGTGGGAGTCCAGAGCAACTAGACATGGAGGCCATCATAGTTCAAGCTTAACACGCAGCACAACTTAAAGATTTACCAGAAAAAATAAAGAATTAAATGGCACGAAGTACATATCTTTTTTTACCTATAAATAATCTTACAGAGAAAATATTGTTTACACTATTATGCTGGTAAAATGAACACATCCTATTGCCCGTTGCGGTTCAAGTCGGCTATAAATTTCAACCCAAATTAAAAATAACAAAAATGAAATGACCTTCGGCAGAACCCAAACACCCCTTTAATGTAAAAAATACGAACGCTTCCCTACAATCAGACTTTTCAATGACCTGATCATATAAATACTTTCTAATCCGTTAATAACATAAAGCTGCTCACCCCACAACGAGACTAAATGGCTCAATATTCATGCTTAATATGTGACGGTTCATGAATAATTATTAACCAGTAATCTAGGGCAGCAGAACTGCTCGCCAATGACGATGACACTAAAAGAGAGCACCTGATGCTTAGTTAGATATTAGATACAAGCCTCTGGTGGCTATTAGGAAGAAAAACATTCATATTCATTATACTAAATATCATAGGTTTCGAGATACGACTAATACCATACTACATATTACACAGCTAGTTCACGCAATAACATAACTTAAAAGAGTTTGGCAAATCATAGTTGACAAACAACCAAAACATAGCAGACAAACAGTAACCAAAACCATTATGTTGCCTCCCATCAATTATTCATACCAAACTATCCATCGCGCGACAGGAGAAATAGTAAATCTCTCCTACTGCTCTCCAGCAATAAGATCCATGACAACACGCTTGATGCTTCCGTTGTTCTTCTCAAGCAGCTTCTTATTCATTGCTTTGTCGCAGAAACCCTGCATTCACAAAATCACCTTAGCCAACCTAGAATTATTTCTTGCAGAAGTAAGAAACAGGAAAGAAAAGAAACGTTAATCTTTGAAGTTTTTCTTTGACGTCTAAATTGACCTACCATCTCCTCCAGCTCTTCGAGGATAGGATCCCACTCGGCAACACCACAGAGATCATCAACTGACTGCCCCAAATTATACTCATTCTTCCTCAAGATTTCTTTGTTCAGATCTACCTGCTTGAAACCCATTTCCTCCAGCTCCCGGAGGAGGGACACCTCAACTTCGCTATTCCCTCTAACATCCTGGAGTGGTGCCTGCATAGCAACAGCAGCTGATGGTACCATGGAAGTAACCGCTGCTGCCTCCTCAGTTGAATCAATAATTGGATACGAAATTGGTGAGCCAGGAGCAGATGGAGAGCTTGGCTTGTCACCAAAACCACCAACCAACAAGTTATCATTAATAGGAAATTTGGCTTCCTGCTCCTTGTTTTGGTTTTCTTCAGCCACTGAATCAACCAACTCCATTGTACTAAAGCTCTTAGGCTCAGGTAGGACATTCTGAGGTTCTGGATTCACATTGAAAATATCAGGTCCGGACACATCACTGCTGGCAGGAGGTAAATTCAAGTTTAACCCCTGAAAAGCTTCGTGGACCAACTCCTGTTTTGGCTGGTTTAATACAGCATCGACCTGCATGAACAAGGAGGGACATTCTTCACATCAGAATTAGATCAGCATCATCAAGGATATCGAGGCAACCAAACCACACTGACCTGGATAAGCACCCATACACGCTGGCCAAATTTCTGCCCCGAAGACGAAGCCAATCTCCAGTAGGACATGTACCTACCAGGATGCTCAGGAGCAGTAAAATCAACTGCCACATCAAGCTCCTGGTCAACAGCCAAGCCAGCTGGAGTGATCTGCAATGCATATGACATCAAATCATGAGAACTTTCTGGATGCTTAATTCAGTAACTGTCAACAAGAGGGAATTACAAGCACAAGAAACTAATTTCTCGTAGAACTTCTCACCTCTAATTCAACAGAGAATTTATCACTTAATCTATCTCCCCCAATCCAAACAAGCTGAGTTCCTTGAGGCCAGACGAGATTACCATTGTTCTTCATTTTCCAGATCTTGGTAAATCGAGTCAAGGGGGTCATGATGGTTCCATCCAGGATATTGACATCCTGTATGAAGCGGCTGTCCAGCTTTGGCCGACCTGATTTCCACCCATAGCCTCGAGAGACTTGTGGGACAGTTGGAGCACCGGCACGCAACCTGGCATTCTAGGTGACCCCAAAAAAAAAAAAAAAAAAAAAAAAAAGAGGAGTTAACAGAGGTAAAACAGAAAGAGACGATGTTATGAGAATTTTAGGGAAGTGACTCCTACCATATCCTGTAAACACTTTTGTTGTTGACTCTGAAGATCTTGTAAACCCTTGAAAGACAAGGGATGCCGGTAAGCTAAAGGACGGTCCATTCTGATGTAATCAGCATCATTTCCCATTTCAGCAAAACATATGCTGCAGAGATCGTAGTTCTCCTTACTGCATGAACATACAATGGTTATATCATTTAATGTCAGCTCAGATAAAAACAACAAATAAGTACAATTACAGGGTCCTTACACTTTAGATATGAACCTAGGGCCAGTTATCGGATGAACCCCACAACCATCACAGCGTACACCTTTATGGAAAAGAGTCCCAGTCCCATCATTGTTATTATGGCCCCTTTTAAGTGGGACCCCAAAAGGGAAGTTGGGAATTGGCACAGGGTTGTTTGCCGTTGGCACCCCAGAAAACGGACACTCATTCACAGGGTTAAGCGGAACTAGACGTAAAGCATTTACAGGTCTGAAGCCATCATACGGCATCTTCATTGAAATGCCACTGGAACCTGCATTACGGGAATCATTCACATTGACAGTGTTCATTGGAACTTGACGATGTACAGGATTGAAGCCATCAAAAGGCTTCTTGGTTGAACTGCCACTGGGATTTGCAATGAGGGAATCGCAGTTGCACTGTTCCAATTTACTAGAGCTTGCAGAGGCGCCCAAATCAACCGGCTTAGCTACAGGATGACCCTTGCTGGGCTGCTCATCAGAAGTTTTTTCTGGTGGATTAGGTGAGGAACTCAAATATGCAACGCCAATAGTCTTTCCACCAATGGTCTTCACCAACGATGCCTGAGCTTTAGGACCCTTGAATGATGATGACTGAGCTCCGGTTTGATCACCTTCCAAAGTTTTTGATTTAGATATTAGCTTGACTGAGGCATCTACAGCTTCATTGGAGGCCTTAGGTTTTGAATCTGTAGTCCTCAATAGATTCTCCTCATTACGTAGTGCTGTGAGGGGCTCATTCCTCTTCAGGGATGGCTCTCCACTTTTAACATTTGGCTTTCCTCCATCAGCACTCATAGTATTTCCATTAGATGTTCCACTAACGGAACCAGCTTCTTTGACAGGTTGAGGCCCTGAAGCCTGATTTTGGTAGTAAGATAGCCCCATCTTAGACATAGCATCAACAAGCTCAGCAAGGATGGGAGTAGAGGATGAAGCCCTAGTAGTCAGCTCAGATAAGACCTTTACCACAGATTCACGCAGAGGTTCTGGAACGGACTTGAGAACATCAGAAACACCGGAATTCAAGTTTGGGAATGGAGGCTGGACCCGAGGTGACTGTAAGGGAGTAGACCTTCCACTAGATCTAGCTGAAGGTCTGCCACTTCTTTCGGCAGCATTTAACCTCACAGATATTCTCAAAGGATTCAGGTCCTGCCTCGTAACATCCTTCAGATCCTCTTCATCAACGAGTGTTACTGCATCGCCATCCTCGTCAATGTATGTTAGTGTGAGTTCAGCATCACAAGCAAAGTTGAAAAGTTGAATAATCTTATCTCTCAATCCACCCATGTTAAGATCAAGCTTCTCATTGATGACACAAGCATTGAATCGCCTGAGTGTCTCTTCATACTTGACCTGCAAATCATGCAAGATGTTAGAGTAGGCCACACAAAAGAGAGGTAACTCCAAACCCAACACATAGCTCTGCCATAGCTCAACAATATCTTATTTCATAATGTTTTTAACATTTACCAGCACCCATGGGTGTAGCCTAGTGGTCAATGCAGTGGTTGGTGGGTTGAGTTGAAAACTCTGAGGTCTTAGGTTCAAATCCCAGCATACCAAAAACGCTAAGTGATTTCTTCCTAGCCTTGGTAGACAGAGTTAACCAGGCGTCCGGTGCCTGGTCGGAGGTAGCAAGTACCACCTATAATTGTATGTAAGCTGTCCCAGACACCACAATTATTTTTTTAAAAAAACATATACCAAGAATCAAGGATGTTTCATGGAGAACAAACTATTATGATGTATAGAAATATAAATATTCTACCAAAGTACAAGGCACAAAAAGGAAAAGATAAACCGCAACAAGCGCGGTGCTTGTAAAAATTGAAAGTTCAATCAACCACAAAACTTAAAATTACACATGGGATCCAATTCCACCAAAAAAGTAGCAAACAAAAAACAACTCGCCCAAATCAACACGGGAAGACAAAAAGCCCCAAAATGCAAACTCAACTAACAACAACATCCATACGAAACCCCAAATATTTTGCATCTATATAACAAGTAGAAAGACCAGCAATTCTCAAAAATGGATAAGCACAAACAATCGCGAATAGAGCAGTAAACTTAAAAAAAAAAAAATTAAAAATCACTACTCATTCGATTCGCAGAAGAAAGAACCTAAATTTAGCCTTTTCTTTAAACAAAGATTACATCAAATATGAAAGCTGAAATAAATAACATAAATTCTTAAAAAAAAAAAAAAGGAAAAGTGAGAAATCGAACCTTGATCACAATAGAAGACGCCATAGCTAGGTAGAGAGTAGCGTTCCAGTAAGCCGCACAACTTTTTTAAGTACGAAAATCACTTTATATAAACAGATTGATAACAAAAACCCTAACCCTATAAATTAAGGAGAAAGAAGAGACGAATACTTCAACAGAGCGATATAAACGAAGACAGTAATCTCACGATATGATTCCACGCGTAACCGTAAGCCGCGCTTCGCTCACTATACTCAAATGCTATGTGTTGTATTCGCACGACTATCACTTATATACTTCTTTTGTGGATATTTGTTTAGCCTCTTTTGAATTAAGTTTTATTTTTATAAATAAATACTTTATTTCTTGGTCCCAAAGAAATCCACAGGGCTAAGGAAACCAAAAAGTCTTTGAGTCACATCCAATAATCTGTTTGCGGGAACATTATGATATTTTGAGTGGGGCCTTGGTTTATTGACGTGTGATTAGTCGGAACTCGCCGCCATTGCGGGAATTAGTTGCGCGGGTACATATCAAAATGGTCCTATTGTAATTGGTTGTGTGTAAATAAAACCATGACTTATAATTTAACATACATCATGGTAAGAATTATGAAGCTCTTGTGATTGGAAAAAAATAAAAATCAATTGTTTTTGAATATCATATGTGTTTATTTAGGCTCCCAGCTAGTAGTGTATATTGTTATTAAGTTCTCAGCTTAAATTTTTTATATATTTAAAAAGTTTCACATTATAAATATAAAATTAGGATAAAATTATAAATTTCGGGAGAGGATGGGTTGGGTTTTTCAATCTATAATAGATGGTGTGGATGCGCCCCTGAGCTTGAGCTGAATGGTTAGTGCAACAAAGTGAGACGTGAAAGCAAACCAAGTAGTAATTGAAGCAGTGGAAAAAGAAGGCGTTAACATCAAAAGGAGTCCAAAAGACTTATGTTCATCTAGTTCATGAAGCCAGCTGTCATCCAAATGCAACTGATTAAGCACGTGTGAAAGGCTTGGGACACAGTGGGAATTACACTCAAACCTTTTAAAAATATTGTTTTTGAAATCATATGTGTTTATTCGTTATAACGATATCTCATTATAATAAAAAAAAATTAAACCGATTTTCTCCGAAATCAATTTTTCATGTTATATTGTGCTTCTCTATAATAGCATTCTACCTATAACATTAATGACATTCATTATACAAGCTGAAAATATTTTACTGCTTTCTTTGTAAAATTACCTCTCTATTATAGCAGAAAAAGAAGGGCGTTAACTCAAATATTATGTAATAATATTTTGTAAGAAATATATTATTTATAAAAATAAAATGCTATTGTTAAGAGTCAATCTAGCATTCTACCTATAACATGAGATAGAAGAGTAATTATAAAATTACTCTCTATATAATGCTCATACTCAAATATTTTGTAAGAAATAATTATTTTGAATTATTGTTAAGACTTTTACTCAAGGTGAGATAGAAGCTTTTAAGAAAAGCTTAAACAAAATTCTACATCAATTCAAGTATTATATTATCACTAAGAGCCTAAAATTTATGAAACAACCTACAATTATAGAATTCTTACGTCAAACTTGAAATATTTAAATTCTCATTTAATTTTAAATGCAATTTTTTTTTTTAGATTTTAATTCTTTATTGGTGTGGTACAAGTAGTTATGAATTTATTAGTTATTAGTAATTTATTAGTCTTTTCAATTTTTAATTAATGAGATATGAAATCAATGAGATTTAAAAATTAACTAGTAGTATATTGGTTGCGTTTATATGTAACATAAAAAGTACAGAAAAATAATTGTTTTCGTACTTTTGTGTTTATATCTGTTAAATGAGATCTAAACATCAAATATCAATATACACACATAACAGCACCTCACTATCGTAACCGTTAAATTTTCAGACAAACGTTGTCATTATGGAGATGTTTGACTGTATACAAAAGGTGAGGGTGTAAAAAGTAATGTAAAATTGATTGGTACTCTCAATGTGGCACAAAGTACATTTTTTTGAGCATTTTCATACTCTCTCCCATTATAGAATTATTATGGAAAATAGAAAAATTAGAAATAATAATATTTTGGGATTTCCTAATTATTTATAAATATTAATTTTAATCGTTGTGACATTAGGTTTTCACTTAAATCCCCAACTGAGGCTCCTGTCATTTGAACCCTTCAAAATCACTTTACTGCACTGCTTGGACACAATTTGTTGAGGTGGCATATTGCGTGCATTACACTGCTCAAAAGAGCGTGAGATGCCAATTTTTAATATTTTAAGCATTGAAAAATTAACATTATAAGAGAAAATTTATTTTGAATCTATTTATCTAATTTAAAAAAATTTCAAACAAAAAAAAAAAGAAAAAAAAACCAATCTAAAGATACCCAGCCCACCCTCGCGCCCGGTCTTTTAGCTATTAGAGAACCCATGAAAGTTCATCGGAACCCATGGAGTTCGCTGGAAAATGCAAACAGTCACAAGAAGCAATGGAAAAATATGGAGCAACAAATAGTGGGCGTCGGGGAAGACGATCCTCCGCTGAGTTTCAATCTTTCCGGTCAGATTTGTGAAAATACGAACAACAAAGAAATCCAACAGTCATTAGCAGCGTTGCTTCAACGGAATCCACCGGAAAAGCATCATCAACACTACTACTTGATCGACATTGCCCAAATCAGAAACATCCAGATTAAAATAAAAACGGAACAAAAAAATTGATACCAAATGGGTATGAGTTTTACTCGAAAAAAATATTTTTTTCTATGCATCAAAATCAACAAAACCAGGTAAAGAAAAAAAAAAAAAAAGTCTGGACTCTGTATTTTTACTTGCAATAATGGCTGAGGAGGAGAAGTGAGTGGGGTGGGGCGCCTATTTTGCTGGAAAAGAGAAACAGTGGTTTTTTTTTTTTTTTTTCCTTTTTTTTAATGTTAAATCCACGTGCCTCTGTTTTATTGGTTATTTTGGCGTGTGAATTGCACGCACTTTTTATGTTTAGATGTATATTAATTTTGTATTCAAGTGACACAATAAAAGTGATTTTGGAGGATTCGGACGGTAGGAGTCTCAGTTGGAGGGTTTAAGTGATTATCACGGGTAAGTTCGAGGGTTTGTCGATGATTTCAGCCATTAAATAAAATATACATTTTTTATCCTTATCTTTGTGAATTTCACAATTTTAATGATTAAGTGTTAAATTACTTATTCCATGTGTTGGTTAACTTTGCATTGTTATACCATAATTTAAATATAATTATTGATAAGTCATGCTACCTTGTGTTTTGGTGTTTTGATGATTTGACAAACCTACACAAGCAACCAGGTAGGTTGATAGAAAGATCAGGTCTCCTGAAGTGTCGTACAGTCAACTCTATAGCCAGAAGTCAAGCATCGAATAAGACAACAAAGCAGTTGAGAGTTATTTTATGGGTTGTCACCTTCACTCTCTTCCTCTACATATTCAAACATCATGCCAAAATGAAGATTTAATTCTTGCAAAAAATCCATAAATTGTTCAAATACAAAAGTGCAAGTCTCTTCACATCAAGGTGTGCTCAAGAACAAAGCTTCAACAAATCCAAGGACTTGTTCTTCTACAACTGAAGCTGTGTTAAGTCCTAGGAGTGTTAAGTTTCTGTTCATTTGTTCTTAAACTTGTAAACCTATTATTCTCAAAAGGAAGCGGTTGTGAGTACTTTGAATTCTCAGTAGTTCTGTATTGGTAGTTTACCATCTTTCTATTGAGTGGTACCCTTGGCTAGAGTTAGTCAAGGTGCATTAGTGTGTTTGGCTGGAGGTAGTCAAATAGTGTTGAACTCTTAAAGGCAACTTGTAGGAAGTAAATCTTCACAAGCGTTTGAGTGGTACACTAGGCTTGGGTTAGTCTAGGTGTATTAGTGGCTTGGCTAGAAGTAGTCAATAGTTCCTTGCAGTAGGGGTACTGTAAGGATGGAGGGATTATGGGAGTTAATTCCTAAATTGCAAGAGTTGTAATCTGAAGTTATTCGGTGTAGAGGTGTTGAAATCCTACGTGATAGGTCGTGGTTTTTAATCTCTTGAGCAAGGAGTTTTTTACGGTAATATCCTGTGTTATTTACTTATCGCATCGCATAAAGGCTGGCAAAGACCAGTCCCTTGATACATTATTTTGGTGAACGCATAGCCTTTAACAATTATAATTTTAAGATAGTCTAAATATGAGATTGGGTAAGTAGCAACTTTTCCCCATAAATTCTAATTTTAATTCTAGTAATATATGACAAGTCATATTTAACCTTCAATTATTTGAAATGTGTATATCTTGTCATTTATGTGTGAAGTATGTTATATTTTGACTATTTTTAGAACTATAATACGGTTAAATATAGAGTAACAATACAAGTTAACATAAAATATGGTAATAAAGTGGTGAAACGGTTAATAGTTATGATAAATTTGTGAATATTCATGAGCAAATAGATTAAAAGTACACATTTTAATTAATTGAAGTTAAATGTACTTGATCAAATATCACAAGGTCAAAAATTAATATTTCACATAATTGAGAGACCAAAGTGCTATTATCTGAGTATTTCTTTTAGAGAGGAACCAAAAATTTACAATTCAAAATACAATACTAAATCTGAAAAAAAGAAGTTATATATAGTATCAGTATTTTTTTGGAAAGATATTAACTTGAGATTCGACTTAAATATCCAAAAGAATTTTATCACTTAGATGAATATATGTTGAAATATCTCAGCTCTTTTATGACAACTAAATTTACAAAAGTATTATTTTCTGAATTTACTAACTGTGTGAAGTGCGGCCACATTCACTAGTTATACATAAAGGGAAAGGGAAAGAAAAAGAAAAAAGTGGAGAAATATCATTTTTTTTTCACCAGTAATAAAGTAAGTTTGTGTGTTAATTGCTTAATAATTTTTTTCATTTGATCCACCCACGACCCAAGTTAAAAGAAGTTTAATGTTTTATTATTTTTAAACTTAATAAATAAAATATATTTTATACGATATAGATCTATTTGGTTCAGATTGGTATTTTTTTAATTTCTTTTTACTTATAAAAGAGAAAAATTACCAATAACCCGATACGAGTATAGATTTATACTGAAACAATTATATTACAAAGAACCTAACAATTGTTGGACCACTTGCGCATAACTGGATTTCAATATCCAGCACTGTGGTCTGTGGCCGCACCTCCAAATGCAGCCAATGAGGAAGCTTCCTTCAAACGGCAAGAAATTGAATTTGCAGGCACTATAACATCGATCATTACCTGTTACAATCGACTGTGCACACCTGCGGAATCCCTAATTCAGGGGTGTCAAATATGGTCCATATATTAGTAACCTGTCTAGCTTGTCACAAAATAATTTTATAAAGAGCTATATTTTTAACCCATTTGAACGTAATCCTTTTAGAGCCTGTTTGGAAAGCCACCTGGTAATTGGAATTGGTGTAATTACTACCCTAGTAATTACACAGCCTAGTAATTACATAGTATTGTAATTATAATGATCTATTTGTTTGTCATAATTACATTACACTGTAATTACAAGCGTGCTGTTTGGTTGCACAATTATAATTACACAGTTAGTTTAATTTAAAAATAACATTTGATTGTAAAAAATTTAAAATCAATATTTAAAAAATATGTGCCTTTATAAATGATATTAAATTAGTTATTTAATAATACATTGTTTCTTGAAAATATGTCAATTAATAATCATATATTTGTAACTAATATTGTAAAAAATAATTGATATATAATTTCAAATTAATAATATTTTAATTGATTATAAAACTTAAAAGCATACCTTTTCTGTGAGAACATCATGGGATCGGATGTTTGACAAAAAAAGAATATTCATAAATATAATGCCATAACATTATTCAAATGTTTGACGAAATTCTATCAACTGTAACTGAAAAATAAACAACATGCAATGTGAAATAACAAGTCAATAGTACTAAAGCAAATATTTTTAAAATTGAAAATATAACCCAAATTCAAAATCCAAAAGAAAAAAATTTAACATAATACTCTTATGTCAAATTCCAACGTTACATAAGTAAGCTTCAACGTAACATAAGTACATACTCCTATAATTCAAAAGAAAGGGAAAATATAAGTCTATAACCTCATTCACAACGAAATTCCACTTTAATAACGTCACTTATTATATGCCAAGTTTGTTAATGACTCATTCTTTCTAATATTAAGAGATGTAGTTTCAAAAATTAGAATATTAACACGGTTATGCTAAACGAATAAAATAAAAAACTAAAAAAAATACGAGCAATTATATGGAACCACAAGAAGTAAAAGTTGGGAATGAGAAGAAAGGAAATGAAATATAAATACTATAAAAAGAAAAATATATTTTAAAAAAATTAAAATAATTAAAAAGTAAAAATAAAAAAGAAATTAAATAATAGAAATAAAAAATAAATCGAAAAGAGAAGAAATTAAAATAAAATAAAAAATAAACTAAATAATAGAAATAAAAAATAAATTAAAAAAGAAAAGAAATTAAAATTAAAATAAAAAGAAATAAACTAAAAGGTAACCCTGTAATTACAGGGTATAATTACACCCAATTCTCAGCCCCTCCTTGAGAATTGGAGAGTGTAATTACACCCTCTCAATTACACCCAATTCCCACCTAACTGTGTAATTACCTAGTCAAACAAACAGGTCAAACTATGTAATTACACCCAATTCCAATTACCTTGGTGGCTTTCCAATCAGGCCCTTAAAATAATCTCCAACTCAGCCCAATCAAGCTCATAATTAAAGTCATATTAACAGCAACAACAACAATAATATACTTAGTACAATTCCACAAATGAGGTCCGAGGAGGGTACGTGTACGCAAATCTTATTCCTACCTCGTATAGCTAGAGGCATTATTTCTGATAGACCCGGCTACTCAAGTAAAGCATTTCACAGTAATTTGAAAAAGGGAATACGGAAATAATAAAACCATAAAACCAGTAACAACAACTAAAGCCATATTATAATTGATTTATCTCAAACTATTGGACAAATTGAAATAGAAAAAGGTACTTATTGTTTGCATCACATACCAGTTCTCTGGAAATATATTATTGATATCATGTTCCTGCAGTGATAATAATGTTGAGTGCCATTTTACCCAATTAAAAACGAGTCTTAGACAAACTTCAGATTTTTTTTAAAATATAAACAGAATAAAGTAATTTGGAAGAATCAATCAGAAAGCTAACAACATTGTTAAAACTATGATACATTTAATGTGAACACTACAATATCTTAGTAAAAAACAAGATGTATACAGTATAGGTTTGGCGAACTTGGCTCGATCAAAATTTTAGCCCAAGATCCAAAAAGTAAACATACAAAGGAGAAATATTACAAAGTTTGCTATGTATTTCATATATAGGGCTAGAACCAAAAAAACAAAAAAAAAGTATATATACTCCATGCCAAAAATGGATTTAAAGTTGTATTTTGCAATATTATTAGTAAGAGTTAATAGTAAATTAAGGTGCTCATAGAAACGCCACTGCCATTAATCCCATAATCATAACTCCAGAAATAGCAACAAATCCCTTCTCCTTAATAACTTCATTAGCCAGATACAATCCCACGTCCAATGTAATCTTCTCTCCATCCTTAGCAAGAACACGGCGGCGTTTTCCGACAAAAGCTAATAGTACCAGCACTGTGATCCATGCCACAATGGTGGTTCTAACGGCCAGAACAATAAATCCACCCACCACAATGGCAGCAAAAGCGAAGAAAAGAAGAAGAATGTGTTGTGAGATATTCATGTTTGTGGTAGTAGTGGAGAAAGAAATCAAGAAAACAAACAAACAAGTCGTTGTAATAGTCGTAGTGGTTTTATTGAAAAGGTTTTGTTCTGATACATTCATGTTTTTCTAGTGTATGGATGGATACAATTGGGAGTTTGGAGGTAGAAGAAGGAGAAGAAGAATTGAGGGAGCAAAATAATGGTTGTTAGTTGAATTAATCATTAAAAGCTAATAATGGAGTGTTTTTATTTTTTGGGGAAAACCAATTCATGAAAGGACTTTTTTGGAAAAAGAAAGGAATTGGAAGGCATGTGGCTGCACATGGTAAGGTTGGCGAATTAGGAGACGCGGTACATGGTTTTTGGTACTAGAGAAATCTTTTTTTTCTTATTTTCTTCATGTTTAGGAAAGAAAATATTATTGCCTATGAGATTGATATTCTATCACTATAATTAATGTAATTTACTAAAAGGAATGATCTTCCTGATTGTAGTTAGATTCTATTTATTTAAGGTGTTTCCTTCTTATGGTATATTCTCAACTTTCCTTTTATTGTCCCTTGAAGTTTCCTGTTTTTGTTTACTTTTCTATAACTGAATAATAAATAAATGTGATGGTAATTTGGAGCTAGGTTGATAGGCAATCTGCTGGCCATCAATTGTCTTTTTAATTTCCTTCCAAGTGTTTCGAAAGATACAGTTTGGTGATTAAGAAATAATAATATAATATTAGATTTTTTTTTTAAAATTGTTTTTATTACATAAGGGTAGGGGAAGGGAAAATGGGGGAGGATATTACAATGTGAGGATTCGAAACCTCATCAATAAGGTGAAAGTTCAGATAGTCAACCAACTAAGCTACTAGATCTCTACTAATATTAGAACTTTGAACATTTTAAATTAGACGATTTCTACTTTCATGTAACCATGTGGAAATACAAAAAAAAAAAAAAAAAAAAAAAAGTGGATTTTCATTTTAATAAGTCATTTAAATCCCCATCAAAGGATATGGTCCTGAGATGGTTGAGATCCCTTCATCTTTAATCAAAAGTTTCGAGTTTAACCCTAAAATATAACACTTCTTAATAGGAAACGCTTGAAAATTTGAATTAATTATAATTCAAATACTGAATGGTTAAAACAAAAATAAGTCACCATCAAAGATAACAACATTGTACCAGACATGAATATATTTGTGGGAACCAAATCCAGAGAGGCGTGATTTAATGCTATTTTTGGTTGACGTTATGGTTAGTTACAAATCATACTGCTTGCTATCGTACAACTCAAGGGTACAAGCAATTGGCCTTGGGCTTTAGCCTAGTGTTGTATGTTAGACTCCACATGTGTGGTAAACTCACTTTTGTATACTGCAACAGTAAACTGATTATTTTCCAGTCCTCTTCTACTCTGATTCTCTGTTCACCTTCTCTTGGTACTCTACTAAATTACCCTACTCCTTGTTTGAAAATTGAAGGAAATGGAAAAAAGAGAGTACAATACTACACAATGTTGAGGGGATAATTAGGCCAACGTGAAGTTCAAACGTGCCACTGCATAAAAGTCATCAAGTTTATCTATTCTGCCATTAAGCAAACAAACTGTTATGCACTGTTTTAGAGAAGTAGCAATGATCCCATGAATAAGATCCGTATCTCTGCTTCTTTTACTTTTACTTTTTATGCGAAAATTGACAACATAAAATTTGTGAAACATCCGAATCATGACACGGTAGTTGTTTCGGAAACCTGTACCCTATACATGGCCGTCTTCGCCTGCAAAAATATACAACAGAAACTTGTTCATCAAATACATTTGCAAGTGAAAATTTTGTTACCTTTCCTCCAAGGTGGAAGACAAAGGTTAAAATGACTGCGCAAGGAAGTCCAACAAGATAATAGGCTCCTAGGTTGACTAATGCACCAATTTTCTGCCAACCACATCCCTCGTTAAAAGATCTTAAATTGATGTTATCATCAATGGACTTAGTTTTAGTATTTAGGCAAATATACTACTGATTTAATTGATCACTTTGTGATCAAAGTATATGACTGCAAATTTCATTAGAAGAACCCCTTGAATTCCATCCAGGAAATTGGAAAATGCAAGCACTGGCATGATTGCAGCCATATATTTCACAACTTCTTCATTAGTGTACATATATCCCCACACATTTCTTGCTGCAACTGCTATTCTACTTAGCAGCAGGCCCTCTACCACAGCAAGAAGCAAGACAACACGTGCATGCTGCTTTAGGTCTCCCTGTCCCAATTCACTCGATACCCTCGTACTTTGCCACAAAATAAAGAACAAACAACACGAAAAATTTGTTAAAACAGAGTTTACATGAGATATTGCTCTTCTCCTTTTCGAGGATACCTAGAAAAGGCAAAGATTATTTTGTGGTTGATAGGCACTCTGAAGTCGACGGATGTTGTTGGGCTAAAGCGGAAACGGTAGCATGCTCGTCAGGCTCATATACCAGACAAAGGCCTCCACCGCCACCACCGACCGCCACCAGCCCTCTCGCCCCCTTTCTTCCGATACCCCGCCGTTCGCCACCCCTACCTCTATCACCGCATGCCTAATGCGAGCACGACCACCCGCCGCTGGATACGGAATCTCCGGAACACGCCACGGTTACGACCAAGGCTCTTGTGATTGTTGCGTACCACTATCGGCTAGCTCGACAATCCGGCCGCAAAACCCGTCGTCTTCGGATGCTTCTCGCGTAAAGCGGGTATGCGGGGAGTGGCCGGCCACGCCACCGTCTGCGTATAACGGACATGCTCCCAAAGAACCGGCTCAGGTATATCCTGTACATGCCCGAACTGTCGTAAGACGCGGTGGGGCGCATGATCCTCAATGATATCCATGTGTATCAACGGACACTGCGACCTCCACATGGGCTCACCAGCCCTACAAAACGCCGCAACTGATCCAAAATCTGACCATACGGCTTCCATATAAAAAACTGTCAAAAAAAAAAATTGAATAGTAAACAATAAAAGACAAAAATAGTAAAAAAAAATAATAATAAGATAATAATGTAAAATCAAAAAAACTTACCATGTCATAGCTGATCCCTGAACGGAAGAAGTCTGTGGTGCGTATCCACATCTCGGATTATGCCTCCCGTCCATCTCCGCGCGTAGGGCATGCCTGTTACATCCCGGAGTTTTGGACGTTAAAGTCGCATCATGGGTTAGTTGACGCAAGTTCAAAAGAAATTATCTTGAGGTTAAAAAGGGATTGAGCTTGTTAATATAAATGGTTATAAGAATCTATAAATAAGATTAGTAAGTGGCGGAAGGTTTGGAGGGTGAATGAATCAAAGAAGCATGAGTTTCGTCAAAAGTCGGCAAGTTGGGAATACGATAACTTGTACTTTTGGGTGAGATTGTGTTTCACATGCTAAGCAAGTAATGATATGAAGTATCTGAATTGTATAATGGTCTCTTGTTAAGATTGGAAGTCAAACGAGTTGTAATACGAAAGTCGACAAAGGGCGTCGCAGGTTAAGTTTGTAAATTTCACTGAAAATTAGGTCAGATGTCATGGAGCTTTTCTCTCAATATACTTGGAGTTATGGGGTGATCCACCTATCAAATCGAAGGTCTACGAGTCTAGTTTTCACCGAATTTTACCGTTCGTCGATATGACATTAGAGTAGAGAGATATTTGCATTTTTGTCCAAGGACACAAACTGCCGCGGGAAGAGCGAGTATGGTCGGTGGCTTCATTTTAGCCCTTGTATATATATGACCCTTGAACCATTTTTTCCCCATTTCTTCAGCTCCAAAGACCAGCAAAACCCTATTACACTCCCTTAAACATTCCTTCATCAATCCTAACCAAACTTAAGAGCTAATTAACCAACTCTTATGCAAGGAACAACGTGGCAATCACAGAATTGTGATTTTCTCGCTATTTCACTCTCGGGAGGAAACCCCACCTTGAACTAACTTGAATTAACTTGTAGTTTGGAATGTTTTTCATCATTTAAGGTATATTTTAACTTCTTCTTAATCTCTTTGGGCTCCTACAAGTAATTAATCATAGAAATTGGTGCAAAACCTTATAGATCAAGCTCTTCTATATTCTTATGAAACTTTCATGAACTTAGCTTATTTGTTGGACTGTTTTGTATGGCTTTGTTGTGTTGTTTGGAGCTGTGGTGATATGGATGGGATCATATTGAAGAGGAGAAGTAGAAAAGTAGAATTTGGCAGCGTTTTACGGGGAAATTATGCTACAAAAGGGCCTATAAATTCACGCCCATGAGTTGCTCGATTAAATGTCTAAATGGAGATTTCTATAAGCTATGACCTTGGTTTTGATCTTGAATAGTCCGTATTATGTAGCAAATTGTTTGTAAGGCGTTCGAGGACTCGGGAAAAATGTATAACTCCGTCGACGAGGTATGTAGGGCTTTTCTCTTATTTTCTTGGCATGACTAGAATTCAAATGAGCTTTCATTGAAACGTTATTCCCGTTAACTTGTGTCGACCACGTTCACTAATGATCGAGTTAATCTCTACTTCATATATGACTTGTGTCAAAGTACTTTCTATGGTTCCACATCTCTTTTGGTTATCGATTGAACGACCTTTCGTTAACTTGTATCAACCACATTCTGAAATAGTTAAGATCATCTCTTCTCATGAATAACTTATATTGAAATACTTTCCCGCAGTTCGTATCCATTATTTGTCAATTGAAGAATGATGTTCATTATGGTACTCTTCACGTCAAAGTTGAGGCAATTGTATTTCCATTCGTTTGAGTTGATCTTTACCTCATGTGTAATCCGTATCAAGTATATATTTCATATCCTTTACATTTGTGGTCTTCTTGATTGAAAGCTAAAGTACATAGCGACAATAATGAAAGTCGGAGGGTAACGACGACAGGCCACTCCGACTCTTTTTATGTTATCTCTTCTGAGGTCGGTCTTGCATTGCATTTATACATATGTATTTATTTTCATTACCGCGCCGCGCCATAGTCGGCCGGGCAGGCACTTAGATGTGCACCTAGATGTATTTCTTTCATTACCGTGCCGTGTCAGATACGGCCGGACAGGCACGTAGCTGTGCATACCACTGATCAGTTGGGCAGAGATGATGATATGATGATGAGCTCATCCCACAGAGGGATATATATTATTATACGATATGATATGTTATAAGCCTCCACTGTGAGGAATGATTTTTACGAGCATACAGTTATATTCACGTTGTAGTTATGATTGCCCTCAGCGGCTTGTTTCAGAGTTCAGGTTGCCTTTATGTCTCCCCTCTTGTTATTTATATTTTTTTATGCTTACACTTACCGCCCTACATACTCAGTACATATTTTGTGCGAGCGCATTTTGTCTTGTTGTGATCATGCCCGCGTGTACGGTGACGGATTGGTGTACCTTTCTCGATAGGATACCGAGTTCGGCAGATGTTCACGCTCCATTCTCCCGGAGTTCGGTCGAGTCATCAAATAGGATGCATGCACAAAAAAAAAAAAAAAAAAAAAAAAAAAATATATATATATATATATATATATATATATATATATATATATATATTATAGTATGTAGGTACGTCGGGGCCCTGTCCCGTCCAGTTAATGCATATTAGTGCTCGTAGAGGCTTACAGACTCTCAGTCAGTGTACATGTGTTGTGTCTGGCCTTGCCGGCCTCCTGACTAGTTGTCTTTCTTTGTTGTGGCCTTGTCGGCCCTAATTATGCGTATGTGTGTTGTTGGGCCCTTTTTGCTTGCAGGTTGACATAATATACTTCTTACAATTGTTATTTAGCGGCATTATTGGCCTATGATTCATGTTACAGAATTTAGATATCACAGTTGGTTCGCTCGGCCCTTCAGGTGTCGGGTTGGGGTGTGACAATGCCCTCAACAATGAAGTCAGGCTGAGGGTGCGCAGCTACGGGCTGAAAAGGCCTCATTCTAGACCACACCCATATCTGAAAGGATCATTAAAAAAAAATGTTTTATTAGTCGTCGTTTCAAAAAGTTATATTTAGAATAAAATTACACACACTTAAATATATTACTTAGAGGAGCGCGTGAAATCTAGAGACATCCCTCTTATCTCCCATAAACGCTCGACATAATGCTCGATACAGGTAAGCCAGAACAGCAGCGCTCCAACTATGACATCTTAACTCGCCCAAATCCTCCAGAAATAGTAAATACTTTAAGCTCACATGGGAATCCGATGTGTTCGAGAACAGGATGCCCCCGAATATGATGAATAAGTACAGACGGGCATAACGATCGACATCCACCCGAGGTTTGCCGTCTGTAATAGGATGCTCGATGTCTAAGAGGCGCAAGTGAGTACAGAGGGTAACCATTGACATCCGAGTATGTTCATGGATCTCACCCTCATGAGGCACGTAATCAGTGAGCCTAGTCAACTCCTCCTGAAACGACGGCAGCGGCTGAGGCTCCTTAATGTATAACAGGCGTCCATCTACCTGTAGTCCATACATGACCTCCACATCCTGAAGTGTGATAGTGGCCTCACCAGTGCGGAGACGAAATGTGTGGGTCTCCAATCGTCATCTCTCAACCATGGCCGTCACAAGAGCCCTATCATGCTGTACCCGACCAGTAGCGATGCAATAGTAGATACCACCCTAATAAAGTATATCTAAGAAGCAAGGATGTGGGGGCCGAGCCCTTAAAAGATTCCACGCATGTTTCACCCTACGGGGACGGAACAATGTATCCAATCTATCACCTCATCCCATAATAGCTGGGACCTATGAGTAGCTTGTAGATGAAGTACTGATGGATCGAAGGGTCCCAGATGAAGGTCGGGATCCATGGAGGTGTCGTATCTGTATTAATAATTTTTAATTAATCATTAACATGTAATATTAATTATATAATCCTTTATCGAAAAATTATATTAACTAACTAATCCTTTAACGGAAAATTATATTAACTATCTAAATTTGCGAATTAATAATTTTTAATTAATTATTATACTAACTACAATTAACTAACAAATATAATATTAAAGGTTAGCTATTTCTAATTAACAATTGATAATTAATTAGATAAATAATTAGCACATTAACACATAAAATTAGATAACTAATTAGCACATAAAATTAGATAACTAATTAGCAAATAAAATTAGATTAACACATACAATTAGATAACTAATTAGCACATTAATAATTAACATGGATTAAACAATTTTACAAATAAATAAATTAACAATTAGATAATTAACAAATAAAGATATTATTAGGAGATTAGTGTAACCTATAACCAAAAAATTAACAAATAATTTAAAATTAACAAATCATTAACAAATAATTAACAATTAACTAATCAGATAATTAACAAATAAAAAATTTTAAAAAATGAAAAAAGAGGTTGGGCAGTGCGCTGACAGCCCTATTGCGCACAAAAAAAATGCGTAATTTTTTTTCCAAAATCCGCGACTATTAAACATTAATCATGCTGAGGATAATAATATATTTAACAATGTAATTAGAAAATTCATAGTAAAATACCTAGATTAAAGGTTGTTTTTGAAATCGAGTTCTATAGTGCTTTATTCCGAAATCCAAGCTTTGAAACTTGTTCCTTCACTTGAATATACCGAGAATATTGACTTTCGGGTTAAAAAATAACACGAAAATGACACTTTTGGAACGCGGGACCTCGAAAATTGGGTGTTAATGGCGTAAACATTTTAAAAAATGGTTGGGGGGGGGGGGGGTGGGATCGAAGGTGGGGAAGAGACGGTCAGGGTCTTTATTAAGTGCCTTTTGCGCACAAAATTAGGGCGCAATAGGATTTAACGGTGACCGTCACACAGTTAACTCCTATTGCGCACTAATTTTATGCGCAAAATGCACTTTTGTAACTTTTTTTTTGTGTGTGGGTTATTTTGGATCAAAATCCCACTTTTGGGATCATTCAAGTTGCGGACTCATGTTAGAATCTACATGCGTTGTAAACTCACTTTTGTATCCGACGATGAAGTCGCTTATTTTTCGATCCTCTTACACTCGATTCTCTGTTCACCTTCTCTTGGTACTCTACTAAAATACCCTACTCAAAAAGCTTCTTAAATCTATACACACCTTCAATTCCGTATAACTTGAAACCCACCCCTTGTTTGAAAATTGAAGGAAATGGGAAAAAGAGAGTACAATACTATACAATGTTGAGGGGATAATTAGGGCAACGTGAAGTTCAAACGTGCCACTGAATAAAAGTCGTCAAGTTTAGGGGATCCTTATCTGTTCTGCCATTAAGCAAACAAACTGTTATGTACAGTTTTAGAGAAGTGGTAATGATCAACAAATGATCTCATGAATAGGATCCCTCTCTCTGCTTCTTTTACTTGTACTTTGTATGCAAAAATTGACAACATAAAATTTGTGAAACATCTGAATCATGACACGGTAGCTGTTTCGGAAACCTGTACCCTACACATGGCCTTCTTCGCCTGCAAAAATATACAACAGAAACTTGTTCATCAAATACAGTAGTAATGGTTGCGTTCCTACCAATACAATATCAGATAGCCAAAAGATGTTCTGTGAGTGAAGATTAAATTTTGAACTTACTTGAAGCTCCCAATTCGTGCGCAAGGTAATAAGCAGAAGAATTAATGCTTGAAGACCACTACCACTAATAATCCCTGTCCATAGACCCTGCTCCGATGATCATGGGATAAAAGGAAAAATATTAGCCTTGAAATAAACTCAGACTATCTAGTAGTAGAAGCCTAGAAGAATATATGATTTCAGGGAAAAGGTCCAAATTTGCTCCCGTACTATTTGAAATTGCTCAATTTGCCATCGTCACACTTTTGATCCACTCATATCATGTTATTAACAGATCGTCTCGTATTTGTCCTTGCCATTAACAGAGCTTCATGTGACCAAAATTTTTGAGGAAAAAATCCAAATCACGCATCAACTTTTGACTATGGTTTAAACTTACCTTCAGATTGGGCTTCGGCATGGATTCAATGGCAAACATGAGACTGTTTCCCCAATGGCACGAGTTATATTAGGCCAAAAGTTTAATGAAAGGAAAAAATGCTCAATTTCAAACAATACTTGATAAAGTTGATCATTTTCACATGGTTTTATGAATAATGTTAACAGTCGCAAGTGAAAATTTTGTTACCTTTCCTCCAAGGTGGAAGACAAAGGTTAAAATGACTGCGCAAGGAAGTCCAACAAGATAATAGGCTCCTAGGTTGACCAATGCACCAAGTTTCTGCCAACCACATCCTCTTGCAGTACCTTAAATTAATGTTATCATCAATGGACTTAGTTTTAGTATTTAGGCAAATATACTACTGATTTAATTGATCACTTTGTGATCAAAGCATATGGCTGCAAATTTCATTAGATAGTTTGAGTTCAGACCTGAAAGAACCCCTTGAATTCCATCCAGGAAATTGGACAATGCAAGCACTGGCATGATTGCAGCCATATATATCACAACTTCCTCTTCATTAGTGTACATATATCCCCACACATTTCTTCTTTGCATGAATCGCTATTCCACTTAGAAGAAAAAGGCCTACCACAATGAAGCAAGCAAGACGACATGTGCTGCTAACTTTGCTGCTTTAGGTCTCCCTGCCCCCAATTCATTCGATACCCTCGTACTTTGCCACAAAATAAAGAACAAACAACACGAAAAATTTGTTAAAACAGCGTTTACATGCGATATTGGTCTTCTCCTTTTCGAGTATACCTAGAAAAGGCAAAGATTATTTTCTGGCAAGTTACCTTACTGCACTACCAAATCCAAAGGGAATCCTGAATACCACAGAGCTGGTACTAAGGCTGGGAAAGATAAAAAGAGTTAGCGTTGGTGATGAATTGAATCAAATTAACACAGAGTCACCACCCCGGCCTTTATTGGTTTTATTTTCGTAATTGATGAAGGAGTACTTGGCACTCTGTACTAACCTGATCGCCATCATAGATGTCTCGAGCTTCGGATTCAGAAGCAGCCCTGACATGAGCACCAGAAACTCATAGGACCATTGCTCCAAGCTTGGTCCCAGTTCAAAAATGTCATATCAGATCACACAGTAAAAGAGACAGAAAGGAAGTTAAAGAAATTTCTAGTAATAAAGATACCAGAACTAACCAGACCATAAGTCTTTGAAGGTATAGCTAATGATAGAAAACTGGGAAGATTTCTTGCACCCTCCTTGGAGAACCCTGTCCATGTTTGCTTGCATGATGATGCAAACCTTATATAAAGCGCCAAAATCATCACATTAATCCAATAAGATAAGGCATTACAGAGTGCAGCCCCTTTGTTTCCCATTCCCAATCTGAAAACCAGTGCCCAACACAACAACACATGAATTAAACTCGTAAAACCAGTACTGATCACCAGTGGTTTGAGTCTGCCTTGTGTTTGTAGGAACCTTAATTGGCATTGGAGGAGTCCATAAGGGAAAATGCTTGGAATTAACCAGCGAGCATATAGACCAGCATGGATTGAAAGTTCTAAATCTTGTCCACAGAAAGCAAATATACGATCCGCGAATGCCCATATGATCGATATGGGGATGCCAATTGCCACCAATACAAGCATACCTCTTTGCATGTGTATCCCAAGCATATGATCTTTGTTTTGCCCCATAAGCTTGTCCACATAATGTTTCCAATGCACTTCCCATTCCCAGCTGTCCATAAGGGAAAAAAAAAAAAAAAAGCAAAAAGGATTACATGATCGAATTAAGTCATTAAATACACGTAAATTGTTGTTGAAATTACAACTGAAAGTACAATTACAATTGAAAAATAAAAATGAAGAAATAAAAATATCTTTGGCTGAGGCGCGGATATCTCGCTCTCTTTAAGGAGATTCAAGCACCGCAAAGAATCTTTACGGTCCAAAGAAGAATCTTTCGACTTGTCCCTCCAGGATACAACAGCCCGATCACTTTGTATAACTCAACAAACTCTGGACAAGATGTTGAGTCCAAAGCTCCACAAAAAAGAACACCTTCCTTCAACTAGAAAAACTCTCTCTTTTTTTCTCACTTTTTCAAGAACTCTCCAATATTTTTTCTACCCCCACAAGTGAAGGATGAATAACTATTTATAGCTAAGAAAATCATCCTTGAATTGAATAGGACATGAATGGGGTAGTAAAATAGATAGATAATGGAAGAATAATTATATGGAGGTTACATGAGTTACAAAAGAAGAATAGTCTCCATATTCTTACCACTAACTGATTTGGTTTAAAGGAAAATTAAGGCCACAATCTGGCAACGTGGGAGAAGAATTGACAAAGGTTACATGAGAAATAAATCTGCCACTAACTCATTCGTGTAATGAGGCACGAACATCAGCAGTAAAAGAACATTGAGGAACTTTAATATGAGGCAATTTAATATATTTTAATATTAAAATGCTAATAGGCACCATCATAAATCATACAGACAAATTGGAGAAAATTAAATAATCCAATTTAATCTGATTATCCAATTTAATCTGATAGAATCTAATCTAATTAGTTCCAATTAGTTTCTTACCATGAAGCTGAAACCAGTTACTCCGGCAAAAGAGGTGGCTAAAGTTGCACTAGAAAGAGAAATCTCTCCAAGATGACCTACGAACATGATCGATATCAACTGCAAAAAGTACAGCAAAAAACTCACAAGAACCAGAGGTCCTGCTAATTCTAATTGCTTCTTTAGTTCTTCAATAGCCTCAGCTATATCACAACATCCCTTATCGCGTTTTCCAAGATTCCTTGAACCCTTTTCAGTGTTGTTGGAAAGAAGAGGAAATTCAAGAAGAAATTCGGAGTTTCTTTCATTTATCATGGTTAATTTATTAAAATGGGAAGAACAGTTGACAATTTAAGCAAAGAAGAGAAGCAAACACAATGTGCCGATCTTGCATTTGCGGTCACAACTTACTATATTTATTTTGGGAATATATATCATTTTTTTATGCATGTTCGTATCAGGGTTGAAGATGGAGTTATGCCACCAGCTAGTTGGGTCTGATGAAATGTTACAGGCGATTTGGTCCAAGTTTAATCCAGAGAGTGACGTTAAATATATTCTAGTAATAATTACGTAATAATGATGAATGTGGTTCGTGCTAATATTGTATTATGATTCAATATTCTCTCCGTATCAGAGACTCCGTCTTCTGGGTGCCGGCAATTCACGAGTAACATGCTTTGAGATATTTAGGCTATTTCATTAGTTGACTCTAGTTTTAGGCTTTTAGCCAATTACCGTTACTGGACATATTCTTGGATATTTCAACTTAACATTGTCCAAACCCCTTCTAAATTATTCTTGACTTTCAGTAGGGGTTTGGACAATATTTAAGTTCAAATTGAAGAAAAAAAAGATTTTTTGAAGTTGAAATTGGAGAAAACAAAGATAATTTGAAGTTGAAATCGAATGAGCTCATTTGCGTATCAAATAATTCAATATTTCAAATAAGAGTGCAAATACTAGTCCCGCTATCAATATTTCCAAATAATGGTTTTACAATATATTGTACTAATAATTTTTTAAAAGTATTTCAAGTGAAATGGTGATTTTTACTCCAGAAACATAACTTATTTTCACAAATGTTATTTTAAGTGAGAACAAGCAATTGAACAAGATTACTATCAAGAACAAGTATCTTTGGTCTCGTATTTATATCTTGTTCGATCAGTTGCAGAGTGCGAGTCACTTCTCAAAGATTGACTTAATATCAGGGTACCATCAGTTGTTCAAGACAAAACCATTCTGCCTGAACCCAATTAATTAACCAACTCAAAATAGCATCGACTCCAACATTACTTTAAAGAGTGATTTATGCTAATAATTTGTTGTGCTTCAACTACAAAAATTGTTAATTTCTGACTCCATAAGCACCGGTATGTTCGTATAGTTTTTCAGTACGAGTAGCTTGCATCTGTTGCCAACATATACCGTTGGAGAATCTTGTATCAAAGGCATTAATTTAGAGTACAGAGTAACACAAATGACAAAACTTGTTTCTATTTTTGCATTACAAGCTGAGGATTTCACTTACATAAGACTAAAAACAACTTAATCATGACATCAATAGCTTCTGAGGTTTCAAGAAACTTGTAGTCTAGTTATAGCCTTCGTTGCCTGATCATCATAGTATAAACACGAGAGTTTCTTGTTAAAACAGCCGTGGTTCCTATACAATCAGATTCAGATTGAAATATTGGGAAACTAAAAGTTAAAATTTGGAATTACCTGAAGCTCCCAATTTATTCGCAGGGTGATAAGTATATATAGCAATGCTTGAAGACCACTTCCACTTATAATTCCTGTCCAAAGACCCTGAGAAACAATATTATGAGCCTCAAAAATATTCTCAGACTATCTATATATCTAGTAGAGGAAGGATAATTTATAATTTCAATAATGAATGTGCCATTTGCAAGTGAATAACTTGTTACCTTTGCTCCAAGGTGGAAGACAAAAGTTAAAATGACTGCACAAGGAAGTCCAACAACATAGTAGGCTCCTAAATTGATCAGTGCACCAAGTTTCTGCCAACCACATCCTCTTGCAGTACCTTTAAAAATGTTATCATCAACAGAGTTAAATTTGTATTTAAACAACTATTATGATTAAAGCATATGGCTTCAAAGTATATTAGAGAGTGAATTCAGACCTGAAAGAACCCCTTGAATTCCATCCATGAAATTCGACAATGCAAGCACTGGCATGATTGCTGATAGGTATTTCACCACTTCCTCTTCGTTAGTGTACATATATCCCCACACATTTCTAGCTGCAACTGCTATTCCACTTAGTAGCAGGCCCTCTACCACAGCAATAAGCAGAACGATTCGTGCTGCTAACTTGGCTGCTTTAGGTCTCCCTGCTCCCAGTTCATTCGATATCCTCGTACTTTGGGCCAAGATAAAGAACAGATAGAACGTCTAACTCGTTAGATTGTGATTACATGGTTTTTTCCTTTTCAGGTATATAGAAAAGAAAACAATGATTTTCTGGCAACTTACCTTACTGCGCTACTAAATCCAGAGGGAATCCAGAAAGCCAGAGAACTAGTACTCATGCTAGGAAAGACGAAAAGGGTCAACGTTGGTGATGCAATGAATCAAATTAAGTTTGATACCAAAATACCACTGTGAATTGTCGGTTCATATTTTCGTTCTTTGCATTTCTGCTCTACTAACCTGATGGCCATCATAGATGTCTCGAGCTTTGGATTAGGAAGCAGCCCCGACATGAGCACTAGAAACTCATAAGACCACTGCTCCAAGCTTTTGGTCCCAGTCCAAAAAGGGGTCCCTAGAGACAGAAAGGAAATCAGAAATTTTTCTACATTTATGAAAGAGAACAATTGGAAGGATAGTCGAGGATACTGAAACTAACCAGATCATACAAGCTGACGGGATAGCTAATGATAGAAAACTGGGAAGGTTTTTTCCACCCTCCTTGGAGAACCCTGTCCATTTCTCACAAGCTGATGCATACCTTATATAAAGCACCAAAATCAGCGCATTGATCCAATAAGATATGGCATTACAGAGTGCAGCCCCTTTGTTTCCTAATCCCAACTTTGAAACCAATGCCCAACACAAGAAGACATGAAGTAAACTTGTGAAACCAGTACTGATCAGCAGTGGTTTGAGTCTACTTTGTGTTTGAAGGAACCTTAATTGGCATTGGAGGAGTCCATAAGGCAAAATGCTGGGAATCAACCAGCGAGCATACACTCCGGCATGGATTGAAAGTTCAATATCTTGTCCACAGAGAGAAAATATACGCCCCGCAAATGCCCAAACGATTGATATGGGAATGCAAATTGCCACCACTACAAGCATACCCCTTTGCATGTGTATCCCAAGCATATGATACTGTTTTGCCCCATAGGCTTGTCCGCATAATGTTTCCAATGCACTTGCCATTCCAAGCTATATATTCAGAATAAATTTAACGGATCAATTTGTTGTAAAGTATCACATACCAAAAACAGATAACTAAACAAGAACGAAAAAGGAATGCAAGATCCGATTAAGTCATTTTAACCATGAAGCTATAAGTACTGTAGACAATGAGTGTCTAACATTAGTTAAGGGAAGGAGTTGTTGTCTCCTTTTATTAGTATATGATGTTGGACACTCCTCGCCTAACGAGTTAGATTATTGAGGGTTGAGTTAGACTCATATATACCATGAAGCGGAAACCAGTTACTCCGGCAAAAGAAGTGGCTAAAGTTGCACTGGAAAGAGAAAGCTCTCCGAGATGACCAACAAACATGAGAGATATCAATACCAAAAAGTACTGCATAAATCCCACAAGAACCAGAGGTCCTTCAATAGGCTCATACATATCACACCATCCTTTGTTTCCATTTTCAGGATCCTTTTCACTAATGTTGGAAAGAAGAGGAAATTCAAGAAAGAATTCCGTGTTTCTTTCATTGATCACGGTTTATTGTATCACTGCAAAATTATGGGAAGAACAGATAACAATCTACATATCACACCATGTGCCTTTGTTTCCATAATATATCATGGATCCTTTTCTATATCCTTTAATGTTGGTTAAAGAAGAGCTTGAATATTCTCTCCATATGTGACTAATTAACCTTCTGGGTGCTAAAATGCTAACTATTCAAGAATATCATGTATTCTTTGCAACACGCGTTTGATCATGTCTGTTAATTGTATCACTGTTTTAAAAAAATTATGGGAAGAACAGATAACAATCTAATTAAAGGTAAGAAGAGAACCAAACACCATGTGCACGGAATAATAAATTAATTAATTTTAAAAAAAATGAATGTAGTAAAATAATGAGCAAGTACTTATCAGGTTTCAAGATTTGAGTTATTGATTGAAAATATATCTATATGTTCTCTTATATTTTCGGTCCTGACGAAATGATTTGGTCCAAGGCTATATCCTTTAAAAATTATGAATGTGGTTCATGTTAATATTTTATTATGCTTGAATATTCTCTCCATATGTGACTAATTAACCGATATATTCTGGATTTTCATATATTTTTCGCGTAAAATATATATATATTTTTTATAAAAAAAATTTTTTTTAAAAAAATATTTTTATTTTAAAAAATATTTTTATTTTTAAAAAAATAATTTTTATATATATTTTTTAAATATTAATTTATTTATTTTTTGCTCTGCTAACTATTCAAGTTGTATGAAATGTGTATGTGTCAAAATTTTTAATATAATTCATATACAAAAGATAAGCCTTGAATATTGTATCTGATGTTGCAACACGCGTTAATGAGCTGAGCAAGATATGTTTTTTTACACACAATTTTCGGATTTTTTGAACCCGAGATATAACGTTCCATTTTTCATACACTAAATTTTGAGCAATATTTAGGATATACACATTTCATATTTCATACATAAGTTTTTGAGCAAAAAAAAAAATATTAATTTTTAAAAAAAATAAAAATAAATTTAAAAAAAATAAAAAATATTTTTTAAAAAAATGATTTTAAAAAAATAAAAAATAATTTAATTTTTTTTTTTTTTTTTAAATAAAAGCATGTTTTGTATAGGATTTGTAATGAGGGTGTGGCTCATGGGCATTAATTAATTACTGTATCACGATTCATGTGCTTAAGTTCTATGGCCCAATTGCAAGTTCATAAATATACTTTAAACAATTGGTAGGGACGAACGTTGTAATTAAGTGGTGTACAGTGGATTGCAACTCTCATCCCATCCAAGACTTCCTATCTTTAGTATTTCGGAAAAGTAAATAAAAGATTAACGTATAATAAAATTATACTATCACCAAATTGTAAAATTTTATAGTCAGCATTCCACCGATTTGAATGTCAACTAGTCTTTGGTCATAATGATGATCACTTAGAACGTCAATTAGTCTAATTAACATTGCTGTCTCCTCAAGCTTTACTCTTGGCATGATTTTGATATACTAAACCATTTCTGAATCCTGTTACATTTGCGGGAAAACGGAATTGATTATAGAACTTCAATCAAATCGACACCTTGCAAAGCAGGCACTCAAGACTGATAAATGTACACAGGCATCTTTAGAGCAAATCAGACTTGTTTGTATTATTGTAACATATAAATATTCTTTTTAACAAGTCACAATTTCTAAACATCCTCAGAAAGAAGACTGCAAAACACCGGCAACCTTACTTCTCTTCACACATCAAACTGGGAAAAAGAACATGCTGAGGAAGGGGAAAAGTGTAGCTGGTTCGATATCAGCCATATTCCTTCAAACTTCATTGGAAAAGCACGAAAACCTTGAACTGAAAATAATATAGACGAGTGCAAAAGCTTAAAGAAGGTCCTCATTAGCTTCATAAATCATAACTGCTGGTTGAGATAATGATCTGCATCTGACTTCCCTCCACCACCCAAATACCCTGCAACAGTTCCAAAAACATTTGAAACAGCACCACTCAACCAGGAGGTACTTCGAGTTACCAAGCCTGTCGGTGTCTGCCCCATCTCTCCAAGCATAACTTGTGGTTCTTCTGCCAACAGTATGTCAAGCCGCCGCTTAATCATATAAGCCTTCACGGCTTCAACACCTTCAACTACGACTTCCTTCGGAGGTATCACAAGAGGGTTTTCGTCCAACTTAAGCACAGCCAGGTTGTCAAGCCGGCTAATTGTATCAGGCAGTTCATGGATCTGGTTGTTGCTCAGATCAAGTTCCTTTAGATTTATCAAGTCACCAATTGTGTCAGGAAGCTCAGTCAAGTCACTGAAATTGTTGCTCAGGTTGACGATCTCAAGATTTGTCAATTTCCCAAATGAAAGTGGAAGCCCATGTAATTCATTAAAGTGCACATCCAAAAGGCGCAGGGACTTCATCTCACCAACGGAAGTGGGTAAGGAACGGAGCTTGTTAAAAGAAAGTGAAAGCCTTCTCAGATTTACCAGTTCATACCCAATATTTGTTGGCAAATAAGAAAGTTTGTTGAAGCTTGCATCCAACTCCACTAATGACCTGCAAACAGCCATAATAAAGAGTATCTGAGAGAACTAGCCAGACTAAATTAGTGTCTTCATGCTGGGGGAAAGGGTAAATAGCTCATTTCTGAACCACTATTACCTGCAATGACAAATGCTGTCCGGCAAAGTAACAAGCTTGTTTCCAGAGACATCTAAGATCTTCAAACTAAACAACAGACCAATGGAGTCTGGCAGCGATTCCAAAAGATTAGAAGACAGATGAAGCTCCTCGAGACTTTCCAAGCTCGCAATTGAGTCAGGAATCACCTGTTTTTCCCCAGAATTTTAGAAGCAGACAATTACATACATTTGAAATTCCAAACAGCAACTTTCTTTTGTTCTCATTCAACCATCATGAGCAACAATGTTGGGCTATTGATTAATATATGTTACAGCGGCGAATATTATGCAATTGGCAGATGGAAGAAACTTGAAGTGGATATAAGGAGGGAAATGATGCAATTAATTGGCGAGAAGCATCGGGACATCATGATTCATGCATATTGTTAAGCGAAGCAAAGTTTAATATTATATGTATCCACTGGACAAGAATATATGGTACCATATATAGCAATGGGACTAACTTCATGATCAAGTAACTACTGGTTTTCTGAATAGAATAGATTAGCAGTGACACGTCACAGTGGGCATCGTTTCAGATTTGGGTTATAGGGTAGTCAAAATTATTGCTTCAAGTGTATAAGAGAAAGTATCACCTATGAGGATCCATAGCGGACCCCTATTAGTAAGATGGTGTAGTTGATTGATTTAACACCTGTACTACGATGAATTAACAAACAAATATTTTAGAGCTTTACACTTGCTCACAAACTAGCACTGAAGTCGCTGTCACTGACTCACAAACATACACATGCACATTTAACCATAGACACGAAACTTGAGGAGGCATACACAAAACATAAAATTATCGGGGAGGTTATAAGACCAACTAATGACTCTGCACAGGTTCAAACACTTGAAATTCCTCCTCTATACAAATAGAAGGCCATTCTCAGAACACAGAGTAAAGGCAATGTTTAACTTATTGGGGTTATTCAAGTCAATAAAACAAAATCATAATTCTAATTACTTAGAATTGGGATTCTACCATTTTAACACAGGTGCAACCACTTTTGCTCAATCTGACCATCAATACTGGCCGTGTTCCAGATTTGCTCCCTTTAGTTCTTTTTTCGTGGAAAAAGATACAGGGAAACCATTAATCATAGATATTACAGTGTTATGAAATCATCTTCACCCTACCCAACTATCCATACGACAAGGAACTTTTTCATTACACCAAAGTATAGGTGAAACAGGACTTTGGAGAATCCTTTAAACTACACCTTCACACTTTTTTTCTGGATAAGTTAATGATATTTTATAAATGGTATAAAAGCACTAACATGGTGCTTTGAAAAAATTACAAAGTGTGCAAAGCCCCGAAACCTTCCTACTCTTTAGCTTGGTTCCATTACTTCATTTCTACAGGGCGTACCTCCACTTCTCCCTTCCATACTCCACTACATTTTTCAGAGCCTCCTGGTATATTCTTTTTATGGGCAGTTTCAATCTCGACGAGATTATGTTAATGTCATTACGACTGATCATTTAGTACTTAGCGGAAAACAGAAGAGAGGACTTGTATTCAGTGGCGAATCAAGGATTTCAAGAGGATGGGTTCACCATTGCTTATAAGATAAGATATAAAATTTTAAAGTGGCATCAACTTGGTGAGCAAAACATTAAAGGCTGCTTAGAATTATTTTTTTTTAAAAAGGCGCGAAAGTGCATTTAGTCAGGTTCGATCCCGCAACCTTAAGGGATCAAACCCAGCACCTAACCAGTGCTCCACTCAGTCTTGCTTGACCATGTGTTCCTTCAGTTAATATTAGATATATTTTAAGGATTATATACATAATGTATCGAGTTTAACTGGGTGACCATGGATTCACGTGATCCATTTTTTATACATAAATTCGCCCCTGCATGTATTGTCAATTAGTATAGAAGCTACATAAATTTGCAAACTTCAAGCTGCATGTTGACATGTATTGCTACCACTATAAAAGTACACAGCTTTTAATGATCAGCAACAATTCCAAGCCCACTAAGCAAACCGCCAGGAACAGCTATTGCACCGGCAAGGCATTGATTATGTTTCAGATCACCAAATGCTTAAAATATGCTAGTTAAGTCTTTTCTTTCTTCATTTATTTGGTATTGATATATTTGAGTTAAAACTAGAAGAAAATCTCAAACGCTGACAACTAGTGGACATCCAACGTAGATTACAAGTCCAAGATGAATTTTATCTAGTACTTCATTTTATTTCCAGAACTTACAAACACAGTAATACATCAAAAATCCAGAATTTCATTTTACTACCATTTTGGCCCACTTTCAGATACAAATTAAATACAGGTGCATCAAAAATCCCAAAAGACACAGAACACACGTGCATGATAGTTGTTGCTCTCACCTCGCCATATTTCCGCCATCTAGCTACAGAGTATGGACACATCCAGGTAAAAGTACGATTAGGAGTTCTATTTACAGTATAGCAAGTAACAGGAAACACAACAAAGGCATCATGCAGTTGACATATTAATACAGACAATAAGTTCAAATCCAAGCAAACGAAACAAAGGCATACCGTAAGTTGGTTGTTCGACAAATTAAGCACGATTAACGAGTGAATCTTCCCAAAAGCTTCAGGCAGCATCCTAAGCTGCCTACCTGACAAATCAACCCTTTCCACAATCTTCCCTAACGCCTCTTGCAAAATTGCAATCACTTCCTCATTCAGTTCCTCTTTTAGTTCACTCTTCTCATCAGAACCCTGTTCAATTGCTTCCACGTCACCACCAGCAACAGCCGTCTCATAAATCTTCTCAAGCCTTTGCTCAGCATCCTTCAACATCTTCTCATACGCCTCGTGCAACTCATCCAACGCGATCAACGCCTTATACTCCTCTTTCTCCTTTTCATACGCCTTTCGCAACTCGTTTTCCTTAACAGCCAACTCCGATCTCCAGTCCTCCCTCTCCATCTCAGGTACACGTGGCGACAGCACAATCTCCTCGATACGCTTCGCCAATTCGGCTTCGATTTCAGCTAGTTTCAACTTCGCAGTATCGACAAGCTCGTGATATGGACGCTCGCCTAGGGTTTTGAGCATGGAACGTGTTTGTGACACGTCAGCAACGGCTAAACGCATAGCGGTGATGACTTTAGGGTCGGTTAGATGAGGCATACGTTCGGTGATGTCGAAGTGAGGTTCGGGTGGAGGTTGAGGTGGGGATTTGGGTTGTTCGATGTCGAATTCATTAGCGGCAGCGCGTTTAGGGCCGATACTGGGGAGTTTTGACATGACGTAAGAGAGAATTGGGAAATTTGTAGGGTTTGGATCCATTGCTGTGCTGGAAATTTCTGGATTTGGAGCTTTGGGTTTTGAGTAGTGTGCTAATTAGTGATGGTGAGACCGTGTCGACTATAAGAGCAGGCCAGGCCGGCTGATGAACTAATCTATGAATAACCGTTTTTTACGGTAAGATCGCATCTCGATTTATATTCCTTTTTTTCCTCCTCTCCTCTCCCTCTATATATCTTTATCCTCTAATCTTACGGTGAATTATTCAATCTAAACTCACTGCCTATTTATATTTGTTGGAAATTCATATAAAAATTCATTTTAAACAAAGCGTTACGGACAATTGGAAAAGTCCTATATTATATTCTATATTTCAGACTTGTCGTTTAATTTGGGTTAGACTACTTCTTCAATTCTCCAGAACGCTTGTAGCGCTTTGGGGGTCTTAATTGAGAATTCGAACACTGTGGGTGTGTTCCGTATGACAATTTTCTTATGTTCGTTTGGTCAAAAATTTTGAAAAATATTTTTCACAAAATTGAGAAAAATGACTTTCTAATAAAAGAGAAAGAAGTTCAAAGCTCATTCCACCAACCACCACCCAACCCAACCCCAACCACTCCCAACCCCCACCCACGCCACCACGCCACCCCACCCCCACACTACCCTATCCCTCCCCCCACCCCCAAAATAATTTTTTTTTTTAGAAAAAAAAAGTTTTGACATTATTTTTGATTTTTTGCACTCCACACCCAAACCCCGCACCCTACCCCCTCCCCCCAACAAAAAAATTATTTTTTTTGAAAAAAAAAAAAAAAAAGTGTTGACTTTTTTATTGCACCCCTCACCCCGCCCCCAACACCCCACCCCTCCCCACTCCCCCACCCCTACCCCCTCACCCCCTCCCCCGCAAAAAAAAATTAATATTTTTGAAAAAAAAGTTTTGACATTTTTTTTTTGGACCCCAACCCCCACCCCACCAAAGACACTAGCCCCCTCCCAAAAAATATTTTTTTTGAAAAAAAAAGTTTTGACATATGTTTTGGTTTTTTCCACCCCAACACCCCCCCCCCCCTCAAAAAAAAATTGAAAAAAAGTTAACAATTATAAAAATTGAATGTTTGCGTAGTTAAAAATTATAACTTTTGGAGGGGTCATGGGTATTGGGGGGTGTGGGTGGGTGGTGAAAAGATTTTTTTTTTTTTTTTGGGTAGGGGTGTGTCCTGGGGGTGTAGAAACCCACAATAAAAAACTTTAAAAAAAATGTTGGGGTTGGGGGGGAGGGGGATGTTGTGTGGTATGGGTTTCCACGCAAGGGGAGAGGAGGGGTGATGGGGGATGTGGTTGTGTAGAAAATTCGGAAAAAAAAATTAAAAACTTCAAAAAAAAATTGTGGGGGGGTGGGTGGGTGAGGGAGTAAGGTGCGGGGGGACGGGGTGATCTATGGGTTACGGGAGTGGTTGGGGGTGGGGGTGCAAAAAACAAAAAAAAAAAAAAAAATGGAGGGGGGTAGGGGCGTAGGGGTGGGTGGGAATGGCGTGGGGGTGGGGGGTATGGGTTTGGGTTGGAGTTGGTGAGGCTTGGATGAGTATTTTCCGGAAAACGTTTTCTATCAACCAAACGAACTTGAGAAAATAAGTAGGAAATCCACTTATTTTCCATTACCCAAATGAACATGAGAAAATAAATGTAAATTCACTTATTTTCTGGGAAAACATTTTCCTCCGTACTGAACACACCCTGTAGCCCAACATGTTCACGAATTTAGGCCAAATCAACTCTTAACTTATCTTAATTAACTAATTAAATAAATAACAAATTTTTAATAATAATTAATTGTTGAAAGTCTATATACATATACAATATGCCTTGATTTGCTATAAACAACTGATGCGAGCAAAATTTTACCCTTTTAAAAGTGACGTAGAAGTTGTGATCCCAAATCTTATTCTTTAGTGCTGCGTAATTGATCTTACCCGTAAATATATTGATAAACTGCATAGTTCTTCCTATTCGATCAGAACGATTATTCATCCGTTTTCTAAAAATAAAATTACATAGTATTTAGTAATTTCATAAAAGGTTATAATGTCGTAACTATTTGAATCTAAAGATAATTGTAAAAGAATGTATGATATAACTATAGTATATATATCTATATATTATATATATTATAGTTTTAGGACAAAAAGTGGTTAGATTAGTTATTGACTAGTTACTCCATTAGTTATTGTTTTTAAATTTAAAAATAATTAAATATTTATATTTTTTAAAGGCAGTGGTCTTGATTAAAATGGGAAAAAAAAAACTGAACAGTTGGTGGTTCCTAAACATTAGGGAGAAAAAACCCCTGCAAAGAAAATAAAACCCACGTTCTGTTTCTGCATTTCCCTCAAACCCACTTTTTTTTTTGCTCCTTTTTAATAGCAACTAAAACACAAGTTTTCATCTCTTTTTTTTTACTTTATTTGTTACCTTAATACTAGCCGGATGAAGTTTTTGAATTTGAAAATGATTACAATTTAGAGCTTTATCATTAGAGGATAATTAAGATATCACTACACGAAATATGCTTCTTTTAAACTGAAACAATAAGGAGAAAAATTAGGAATTTAGGGTTGATTATAAATGTACAATTTAACCTAAGGTGAACTGAACAAAGAATTTTGTATGATTTATTACTATCCCTATTGTATAAAATGTTAAATAACTACATTCCAGTTCTCAATTAGGGGCATCTGTTTTTTTTTTTCTTCCATTAAATGGCAACATATGGACAAATTTAACCGCCACGATATCTTTTCAGTTTAATTTGTTGTGGGGATTGGAAGGTACGTCCTTTTAATAGACAGTTTTAGATATGGTTGCAACTTTCCCACAAGGATAATAAAATAAGAAAAATATATTAAAAAAAAAAAAAAAAACTATTTAACCAAAACCAACTCTATAACCCACCAATGTCTCCTAACTTCCTCATTCTCCATTCCCCCACGCACTATGCTACCATTTTTACTCCTTAGGTTGAAGCAGTATTTTTTCCTTTCGTTCTTGCTCAAGATCATTGCTCAAACTTTAATTATTGCTTCAACTATAATTTGTTGGCAGATGCTCAAAATGGTTTCAAAGTTCTTCTAAAATATCACTTGGCTTATCTTGATGAAGCACAAGGTACCCTTAATTTGTTTGTGCACTTTTGCTTAAAATTTTGACACACCAAGTTTTTGTTTCTTTTATCAACATGTAAAAAGAGCACTTCTAACATGTTATTCAAATTTCATTTGGTTTATATAGCAGGAAGTAAAAGTGATAAATATTAATGAACAAATAGATTAAATGAATTCTTTCTAGAGTGTACTCTTTTATCCGTACCAATGGTTCTTACTCTGAATCTGAACTTTCCCATCCTCATGTCTACTGAAAGAGACAAAAATAAAGAAGGAAAAGAAAGATATATGAAATGAGAATGGCAACATTCATTTTCAGATGGTTGATGTAAGAGAATGTTTTCCTTGAATAACTGCTCCCGTGAATGGGTTGATATACATGATTTACACCATAATTGTAGGCTACCGATTAGGAACTAATTTCACTAAATAATACTAACATATGCTATCCTAAAATAGAAGATTACAAAATATTACAAAATATATTTTACTAATCAGAATATATTTTTACATATTCTAACACACCCCCGCAGTCGAAGCGGGAGGTCTACGAACGGTTAGACTGTCGCGAAAATCATCAAATAGTACGCGCGGAAGACCTTTGGTGAAAATGTCAGCAATCTGATAACGGGACGGAACGTGTAGACACGAACTTCGCCACGTCTAACCTTTTCGCGAACAAAGTGAATGTCCATTTCGATATGCTTGGTACGTTGATGTTGTGCGGATTTCCGGACAAGTAAATGGCACTTACATTATCCAATAGACCAACGTTGCTTGACGAATAGGACAATGGAGTTCAAAATGACATTACGAATCCAACAAGACTCGAGACAACATTAGCAACCCCTCCGTATTCTCGCTTCAAAGACTTGACTTAGATAGAGTAGGTTGGCGCTTGGAAGACCAAGAAATCAAGTTATCCCCAAGATAGACACAATAACCCGATGTGGAGCGTCGAGTGTCGGGACATCCTCCCAATCAAGATACGTATATGATAGGAGTGATCGAGAGGGATTTGTCTAAATGTGTGCCAAAGTCAATCGTACCTCGAATGTAACGCAAAATGCGTTTTAATGCTTCCATATCGCCGGACCTTGGTCATCGCATAAACAAGCAAACTTGTCGGGGACGTATGATATGTCAGGCCGAGTGAATGTCAAGTATTGCAAGGCACCAGCCAGACGACGATACTTCGTAGGATCCTCATACGGGGCGCTTGAAGAAGCGCTGAGTTTGCCCTTTGAGTCAACCGGAGCGGGCAGGCTTACTGTTGTGACATGCTCGCTTCCGTCAAGAATATCCTGCATAAGAACTACGAGACATAAAGAGGCTATTGTTGTCCGGAGACCGCAATCCCCAAAAATAGCTCAACGGACCCAAGTCTTTCATTGCAAATTCCGTAGCTAATTTGGACATGATCCGAGTCCGAGAGAGTCCGAAGATGGGTTAGAATAATATCATCCACATATAACAAAATATAAGCAATATCTTTCCACGACAAAAGATGAAGAGAGAGTTGTCGAGATGTACTATGGGAGAAACCAATGGTTGCCACATATTCAAAAAACGCCGATACCAAGCTTCCGTGGTGCACAACTTCCAAACCATAAAGAGATTTACGCAAGAGACAAACATGATCGACGAGCCGGATCCCGAAACCCCAAAGGTTGATACATATAGACAATCTCATTCAAATTGCCATGCAAGAAAGCATTCTTTACATCAAGCCGTGGTGAATGGGCCAAGAGCGAGATAAAGCAATAGTAAGAACCACCGGATAGTTGCGGCTTGACCACGGACCCGAACGTCTCGTCACAATCAACACCCTCCCGTTGAGACCCGCCATCACCTACAAGACGGCTTTATGCCTCTCAAAAGAACCATCGATTTCTTTTTATGCCGAAAAATCCATAAAGACCGACAATATTAGCATTTGGAGGACGAGGGACCAACTCCCAAGTCTTACTATCAATAAGAGCATTATATTCATCTTGCATAGCATTCTTCCAATTAGGATCATTAAGGGCACCAACGGGATTCCGAGGAATGGGGATGGAATTGGTGGTGACACTTAAGGCTTGATTATGGTACTTGGAGTTGGGCTTAAAATCCCATGTTGACTACGTGTAGTCATGCGATGCGTGGGTGGGTGGGCGAGGGAGGGGGCCGTCGCCGCCGTGCGGGGGGCCGTGGGAGAGGAAGGGTCGCGGCGGGGAACCGCCGTGGGGGCGGTGGAGGCGGACTGGCGGCGATCGAGCGATGAAGGAGAAGAGGTAGGGGAGATCGGGTGGCGGGTTGCACGAGAGGGAGGGGCGCATTGGGGAAGCGGCGGCACGGTCGTGCAACAGTGGATTCTCAATGGGGAATTATCATTATCCAAAAAATCATATGAGAGAGAGATAGAGTAGGCATTTGTGAAAAGGAAAGGAATTTTCATCAAACCACACACGCGAGCTATGATTATTTTTCGCTCGATAAGTCGTAAGCATTTGTACCCGATGGTTGGAAGGGTATCTAGGAAGACACGTAGGTGGACCTAGGTGTAGCTTATGAATTTGTGTGGAGGGAAAGAGAGGAAAGCATAGACAACCAAAAACTCGAAGATGAGAGTAGGATGGATTCTTTTGATAAAGAATGTGAGCGGGTGTCTTATATGCTAAGAGTTTAGAAGGGAGAATATTGTGTAGGTACGTGGCCATGGCCAAAGCGTGATGCCAATAGGAGGGGGCATAGATGCGTGGGCAAGGAGTGTACGAACAACATTATTGATCGATTTTATTTTCCGTTCCGCCTTACCATTTGGGGGGGGAAGTGTGGGGACAAGAAAAGCGGAAACACATCCCGTTTTGTTCACAAAATTTATGAAAAGGACCATTATCAAATTCACGCCGTTATCACATTGAAAAGTTTTGATTTCTTTTTCAAACCGAGTGCGAATGAAATTCGAACGACAAGAAAACATCATAAACCCGGGACTTTGTTTTGATTGGAAAAGTCCAAAGAAAATTTGTGTAATTGTCAAGAAATAAAACATAATATGTTGGGATTTGGATGAGGTAAGAACAGTGCGATCCATACATCACCGTGAACAATATCAAAGGGCATAGTAGTAGTTGAAAGAGAGTCATAAAAAGGCAATTTAATTAATTTCCCCGTAGGGCAAGAATGACAAACATTGTTTCGAGCCTTATTACATTCAATCAAATTACTACTACGTAAAGAACTAAGAATAACATCTGGATGACCTAAACGGGAGTGCCGGATAGGAGAGATGACACTAAAAGCGAGATGGTGCGAATGGCGAGATGGCTCGAAAATTTGGGAAGAATGGATAAAGATCACCCGAACTCTCACATCTCGATGAAGTTTGCTCCCTGTCCGTAAATCCTTCACATTAAAACCAAAGGGATCAAATTCAACAGAAACCATATTGTCTATAGTAAATTTACGAACGTAAATAAGGTTTTTGATGAGTTTAGGTGCATGTAGGACATTTTTCAGCTTTTAAAGAGGGATTTACTTGGAAGCTGACCATAACCACGAATTGGAATCATGCTACCATTACCAACAATAATGCCATTATTTTTGCTCAATTGATAATAAGACGAGAGAGTACCTCGGGAGAGTTGGTCATATGAGATGTGGCTCCGTGTCCATGTACCAATTCCGTCATCGGCGGAGTCAACGACATTGTGTGCATAGCTTGATCAATATCTCGTGGCGCATACCCGCCATGTGATGACGAGGGCCGACGAGTAGAACGACCGCGGAGGACTCAGGACCAAGAACCCCGGCCGCGAGGGCCGGACGCGGTTCGCCGCCCGCCACGGTCGGCCGCCATCCCGCCGTAGGGTAGGGACAAGGTGGGGTGGCCCACGCCGTGGCCCAAGTCGCCCGTGGTGGATAATACCACGACGGGCGGCGGGGGCCGAGGCCTGGCCGCCGGCTCGCCGGCGGCGGTAAAGGATGCGCCCGCCCCCGCCGGGCCGTTTGTCCATTGCCGCCGCCACCGCGGTTGTTGCGGTTGCTGCCGCTGCGACCGCGGTTGTTTTTCCTGCCACGATTCTGCGAAGTGCCACGATTGTGGGCGTTATTTTCAGAATTATGGGGCTGTCCATTACCTGAGAAATGCTGAGGAGTAACATTGTGGGAAACAAGAGCAGCAGTTGAGCCGGCGTCGTGAATGGCGTCCTCAGCATGGCTATCTTCCTCAAGCTCAAGCATCGACCGGACAACATCAAAAGACGGGAGAGGAGTACGGTGCTGCACCGTTGTGCGAAAAGTCTTATATTCGTCCGACAACCCTCGCAGAAGGCGAAGCACAAGTCGTTCGTCGGAAACTTTGTGACCGACGTTGGCAAGGTTGTCTGCAAGAACTTTCAGCCTGGTGCAGTAGGCTTTCACATTCGGAAAATCCACCAATTTGGTGTTGGTGAACTTCGCATCAAGAGCGAGAGCCCTAGCCGATTTATTGTCCTGAAAAAGATGAACAAGGCGGTCCCAAGCCTCGGCGGCGGTGTCATACGGATGAATGATCGTGTTAAGAAGATCATTGGATATGGTGCCATAAATCCATTGCCGAACAATGTCATCCAGCCGTTCCCATAGTGCCTTAGCAGCAAGTTTCTCGGCTGCAGTAGCCGGTGGTGGCACGGTGGGAGAGGCAGGAGGTAGGATATGGTCGATCACCAAGTTGGCACGACAATGGAGCTTGAAGAGGGTAGCCCAGTTATTGTATTGGCTTCCTTCGTAGTCAAGCACAATAGGAATGCATGATTTGATATTGGTGACGGTAGTCGCAGGATGCAACTTGAGGTGTCACCATGGAGAAGAGGAGGAAAACGAAGAGAGAGGGTGGGAGGGAGGGGTCGGCGACAAGGGGGGTTGGCGGCTGAGGGGTAGGGTTTTAGGATGCTAGGGTTTTTAGGAGAACCTAGTCTGATACCATGTAAGAGAATGTTTTCCTTGAATAATCTGTTCCCATGAATGGGTTGATATACATGATTTACACCATAATTGTAGGCTACCAATTAGGAACTAATTTCACTAAATAATACTAACATATGCTATCCTAAAATAGAAGATTACAAAATATTACAAAATATATTTTACTAATCGAATATATTTTTACATATTCTAACAATGACATTTGGCACTTTTAAAAATGTTTTAAAAATGTACCTATCGCTTGCATGCTTTGGTTGGTGTTTTTGTGAAAGCAGAAGAAGGTAAATCAAGGAGAAAAAGGAACAACAGTAGTTGAAGTATGGAGAAAAAGGAACAACAGCGTAAACTGAGGATGATTTCAAGCATTCAAAATTCAAATATATTATTGGTACTCTTCTCTACTCCTCCAAAAGACTTTCCAACTTCTCATATGAAATCCAACTTCAAAAACAGTTGGACATGCAAGATCACAAGAAGAAACTTGCAACAATAAACATAGTATGCTTACGATGGCATAAACAGAATATGCATACAATTCTAATTTATATTTCTCTAGAATTATCCTTTATTTTTGGTATAGTTATCCTTATTTGTACTTTACAATGTCATATCTTCTGCAGAGAATGTTGATCCGATAAATTGCTGAGTGAATACCATCCATCGAAAAAGAAGAAAGAGTTAGTTATCCTTATTTGTACTTTACAATGTCATATCTTCTGCAGAGAATGTTGATCCGATAAATTGCTGAGTGAATACCATCCATCGAAAAAGAAGAAAGAGTTCCACCTTTATTAATATAATGGTCAGTTCCAAATAGTTGCTAATTTTTCTTATTACATTTTTTTTAATTTGGATTATTTCTCGATTTGTGCGTGTCATCCTTGTGCAAGTGTCATGCTAATCTTCTTTGTATCGTTCCAATTTTATCAGATGTTCCCGAAGGGACTTTTTTTGTTATTACAATTACGCATATATAACTTACCTTATTTGGTTATGTTCATGGACATAGTTTGAAATTGTCATAACTAAATTCATAATTGTCAGGATAATACAAAAAAAATTGTTACTATTTTTAGTTAGTGAATTGGAATACAAAAAAGTTTTTGAATTGATATTAGGAGATGAATATACATGACTTTTCAAATTTTGGGAAAACGTTTTTAAAATATAATATAAATGCTATATACATGATGATTTTGTGGACATAAGTACATTTACCAGGAATCTTTTCCCAATACTGTATGCATTTTGCTACTAATAAAAAGAATTTGAATTTGCGTTGGAGATAGATATTCTTTTAAAGATAAATTTAATATTTTCTTGGTGGATATATTTAAAGATAAAATATTTTAATTTTATTATCCTAATAGTATCTCCAACATAATGTGTAGATCTTTTTCAAAAGAAGTTGAAACCGTGTTGTTTGAGTGGATACCTATATAATGGCACATACATTCAGCTAATCATATTGTTTGGTTGTTTCTTTACAATTAATATTTTATGTGTAAAATAGTACTTTTCCTCGGTCTAAAACTTAAGATTGATTGTGTTAGTGCAGGTTTGCATTGCATAAAGTTGCTTTCCGGGAGCTAATGGTTATGGCTATAGCTTCAAGAATGCTTACAATTAAGGATGTTAAAGAAGTCAAAGATCGAAAGAAGAAAATGAGCATAATCGAAGGCCATACATCAAGAAAAAATGCGTACTTAATTTGACCAAGGATCGCAGTAAGGTGGATATTTTTTTTCTTCTTTTAGAAATGATAAATTTACCCATTATATCTAATAGCTTAATGTATTGGAGGAATTCAACAAAAATGCAAGTTGTTCCTCTGCTTGCATCTCAGGCACAAGCACTCAGGTACTGTATTCCAGATTGATGGGCTAATAGGTCATTATTTGATTGGATAATAAAATGTTCTTTAGCTAAAAAATATATCATTACATAAGAAGATGTATTGGAATTTCAACATCTCCTAGAACTTTCTTTGCTCACTGCTTCTAAGATTACAAATAGTATTGAATTGCAACATCTACTCCCATGATGATAATTTTGGTACCCACGCAATGCGCGATATTTTCAAAATATATATTAATCAAGTCAACTTATGTTTTATCTTTTTACAAGGAAGTTTCTGTTAGGAAGCTTATCATGTATTGGCTAACTTTCTCTTTTATTTTCTTTAGCTCGATGTTTTTATATTCCATTAGTAAATTTGTAAAACTCAGTCTTATAAGAGTGTTTTGAAAGCACTGCAGTTTTTATATCATCTTTTGTATTTTAACAGGTTTTCTTACACTTGAAAGGTTAGATTTATTAAGATTACTTTACATTAATCTACTTGGTGAGTAATTAATAGATAAAATGTAACAATAAAAATTACAAATAAATCTAGCTTCCTCAAGCTACTATTTCTAAGTTTTATTGTTCAGAGTAGCACTTTGCACAGTGCCATAAAGAAGATTTCAGAAATTAATGCAAGAAATGGATCACAAATTTATTTGATTGGATAGTACAACATTGACAGAGTGCACGATTCATGTCTTTGTGTGTTGTCCTTATTCAAATGATTTACGGTCACTTTGACCTAAAATTTTGATGCTAAAATGTAATTCACCCATGTTAAAACTATTATGCTTTAAAAAAAAATAAAGTTCTTTAGTCGCATTTTTGTTATAAGTAATTATGATGTACCTAAATATATATTGTTTAAGAAGAGTACACTTATGTTCAATTAAGCATTATCCAAGATGATCAAAACTGAAAGATAAGATTGTTACAATTATCACTTTCAACTTTTTTTTCTTTAAAACAATCCGCGCATCACGCGGGTACGTATACTAGTATATATAATAAAAGAAAGTTTCGGTTGGATCGCCAGACATCCGCATTTCTGTATAAAATATAACGAGGGCAAGACAGTATTTGAAGCATTTCAAGACAAAGCTCTCACCCGCTCCTTCTGATCCTATGATAATTTTGTAGGCACCATCCATGTTGAGATTTAAATAATTTGCAGTTGTGGAAACCATTGTATTTCTTTGTTAATCAGCCTAATATGGCATATAGTACACTTGGTGACACCCAATGTACTCACTTGCTCTTAGTGTAGATTAGTTGGTAAGATGTGATATATTTGATTGAACTCGTCATTGATTATATTCACTCCTGTGCTAGAGACAAAAGGGAAAGATATGTTTATGCTCAATTGAGACTTGGCTGTTGCAACTTGCTTCTAATCTAGTGAGAAAGATTGGAAGTGTCAGTCTTTATCGAATATGTTCCATATGTTCTTCACTGAGTGACGTTGAATAAAGACTTGGACAAATTATCTGGTCCATTGTCACATAAATTCTCGAGTTAACACCTTGCACCATAACTCCAGGACATGGAGGATTGAATCAATTGCTGAGAAGCTGATTCATAAAGTGTGTAAAGTTCTATCAGAAGTTATCATGTGGTATCTAAAGTGGCAACATTTGCCTGGTTCTCGATCAACTTGACAATAATATCTCCCGTTCAACCAACTCTAATATATCCTTCACTCTAGTGGTAAATTTCCCAATAATATTCCTAGTTATCCTCTGCTCAAATTTAGTGTTTTTTTGCCACATTACTCCAACACTTACATCACACTTGCACGAATTATGTACAGAAGTAGCGTCCTCGATCTGGTATCTAAATTGCACCTGCAAAGTTAAAGAAAGAAACCGAATAAATTCTTTCCCGCTTGGCCGCTTTTACAGGATAACCAACAGTAATGAACAACTGAAACTTACTCGAAACTGATCACCAAACGGGACAGCATGCAGGGCCATAATCTCATTGACGATCCATCCAACACCATTTGCAATAGGAGATTTCTGTTGCGTGCTTGTAACTTCACCACCAAAGACAGAGATGAAGCGGTTGTATTTGTAAGATACTTGTCTCTCAGAAACATCAGGAGCTACGGTTTCCCATGAAGTGGTCGCATAATTGAGACAGCCAGATTTGCTCATTACTCTCTGCTCCAAGTCTCCTCCATCAAACATCCGCATCAGTGATTTAACCTGCAGATTTTCCACCAAAAACCCAAGGCCCCTAGTTACAAAGTGATGTAGTCTAGACTGATCAATTCCTTCAAGCAGAGGAAAAGAAGTAGGATTATTGGATAAGTTTCTCCATAACCAACCAGTATCAAAGACCTGGACATATATATAATTAAAACACTAAAATATCGCTTAATGGCCAGATTGCTCATTTCAGACCCCTAACAAAACAAGGAATTCAATTCAATTCGGACTGCTAAAGTGCTCTTTTCAGAACTAGCAAAACATAGAAGTCAATGAATACTGGTTTCCCCATCCACAAGGGCAGTAACTCTAAGTCAAACCCTCACCCTTACAGCTACAATTATATGTAACAAGAAATCTTGAGAAATTCCGCAATAATACTTTCTCAGCTTTCCCTCTCAAAGCACCCATCATATTTTAAAGATAAAACAGACTAAATCTCAGCATCAAAGTAACACCACAATGTAAGATGGAAAAACTTAAAACAAAGAGTAACTTACATTGAGAGGTAGTTCTGCAGAATAGACTTTAGACATTTGTACATCCTCAACGACCATGTACGATGCAGTGTCTTCAGACAAAGCATTCTTCTCATCCTCTTCCTGCTGCTCTTCTACAATTTGTGCTTTCTGATCTGGAGGAAGTGTCCTTGTTCTCCACAACGCTATGATTGTCCTGCTACCACAAAAACAATGTTCTAATCCTCCCATCGTTAAAACATACTGTGACATCAAATGCAAGTTCTATTGTTTGTTAGTGACACTATCGCGACACACACACAATACCTGCTTGCAACATTAAACGAGACAAATGAATGAAAATAGAAATGAAGTCGGCCTTCTTCATCTTGGCACTTTGCACCATGCCCAGCATCAACACCTCGACCTTTGCGCAAAATTATCTCAAGTGCGGGACTCCCCATGGTTGACCATGAAGGGGAAACCACATTAACATCCTCAATATCCTCCCACAGGAAGAAAAACTTTGTTTTATGACCAAACAAATTTGCATAAAATCCAACAATTCTAGCAGACAGAAAGATCCGCCCCTGCAGTAGCAGTACAAAAAATAAGTGGTATGCTAGATATTCACCCCTAGAAGTTGAAGATCAAATACTTAAAAACTGTGTTTATGAAAAAACAATTAAAATGCAAGAGAGGAGGAGAAAACTATGCAAACATGTCCAAACTAGTAGAAAAATGAAGCCATCTGCTCTATTTATATGGGTTCAGTTACAATTTATAGTATACCTGTCTGTTAACAGCATATGAATGCTACTTAGCAAAGCATTCCGGTAATTTGAGAAGGACTAGACATCACAGTTGGAAGCTTCTAGACGTCAGTTGAACATAGAGTACTTACTTGCTTTCTTTATTTTTCTTGCTTTGCTTAATTTCTTTGTGCCCCCTCCCCACCCCTCCAAAAAAAAAAAAAAAAAAAAAAAAAAAAAAAAAAACCACACACACTATTCCCCTTAAGTTGTGAACAAGCTAACTGTATCAGTTCACTATTAAAAGAATTTGGTATCATTGTAATGCGTTGAAACAACAATCAAAGATCACATATAACTTAGAAGTTGAAACAGAATACTGTAGCATATACTCTACTGAAACCTGTAATGGCATCTTTCTTTTGAGGGAGCAAGAATAGTCATTGATGAGAAATTCTTCTGGAGGCAGTCCAAAAAGTTTCTGAAATGTTGAGTTCTTGTGTGGCGACCGAAGGTTTAACTGCCAAACATATTAGTTGGTTTTAGACTACTCCCAGTGCTTAACAGTGTGAAACAATTAGGAGTGAAAAGAGAACATATAAACTTACCTTCTTTCCAACTTCTTTTTCCATCTTTGTTAGATAGTCTCGGATGGTTTCAACTCCGTTGTTATTGTCCAAAAAAATCCTTAAGTGCAACTTTGATTGTGAAGATTGAGCAATCCTCCCCTCCAGAGGAACCCAAATATCTGCCAATTCTTCAGAAGTGTGTTTTAGGAAATTGATTTCTGCATGTCCAAGTGATGAAGCTTGATCAAATGGACCATCAAAATCAAAAACTTCCACATCTAGCACTGAAGGTGGTTCTTCTGCAGCATCAAACTCTAGTATCTCTGCAGAAGTATCAGGTAAGCATACGACCTTAACAACAACTAATGGAAAAGGAAGAAAATGAGAATAAAAAGCACACCACTCCACTGAGGGTCAAGAGTTTGAAGCTGGACGGAGCTAGTTCTTGTTTTGCCATTGCATGTAAAGACCACATATGGATCTGGGAAATCTGTTGGGTCCAAAGAAGCTAAGTTCATTCCCTCAATCAAAGCTACAGTCAGTACCCATCCATCACCTTGTGCTTTGACACCATGATCATTTCCTGTCAAAACCAAAATCTGTTAGTGTAACTATGCACAAACCATTTTGTGCATCAAACAACAAAAGTTAGTCAAAGAAAGAAATGATAGGACATATTTATAAAGACCTCTTCGCAGCCTAGCTTCTACAAAACGTGAAACCATGTAATATACCCGCTCCAATTGAAGGACTAATATCCCACTGGTGATAATTTCTCCAATACTATCGGGCAAATCAAAACCATGAGCCTCCAGTCCGTGTAATTTGGTAGGTTCACTTAATAAAATGTGCGCAAAGGCATACAAAATCATGAATATAGTGGATACTACTGTAAAATTCCAAAAGTACTCCTTTGCCATTTCCCAATCTGACTGCTGTTCAGTCTGCAAAGACGCCAAAACTCGATCCTTCTCGAAGACAGACCTCGCAGTTGTTACTTTCAATTTGCGAGCTAACACCTCCGCAAACTGGTCAAAGCTCTCCTTCAATCCTTGCCGAGCTCCTCCTTCAATCATTGATTTCATCATAGTGTTCTGGTTGAAGTTAATGGTCCAGGATACAACCAAACGTGTGGATTCTCCACCAGAAGATTCCTGTTGGCCAGGCATTATCTTGTAAAGCAACTCAATCTTGAAGGTACTCCCATATGGAGCGTCAGGGGTACTTACAGTGACCAAAACAGAAAATTCTTTTCCATCAGCCTTAATATATGTTTGCTCCTCTGTGGCTTGAACAGCCTTAACCAATTTACTTGCTGCTTTAATATAGGTGACAACTCTTGTTACACACATGTCATCTGATTTCCACGTCCAAGGACCCTCTTGAACATCTGTTGTACCCTGAAACTCTGCCAGATCCTTCCTGAACTGCGAATCAGGAGCAAAAAGAAGCACGTTGAGATCTTTTGAAGTCACAATATATGTCTGGTCTAGCAGGACTCCACCCTGCAGGTCACCTGGCATTTCTTTATCTTCACTGGTTGGCCTCATTCGTTCAATCAATTCTTCAAAGTTATGGCTGACCGGAGGCTCCTCTCTCGGACAGTCTTCATAGTCAGATGTGATGGTGGATATGTCAGAAGAATCATCCTTCTTTGATTCTTCCTCATCACTTTTCTTGGCTTCTTCACTCTTGCCAAAAAGCTTCTCAAAATGGCAAGCAATGTTCTTTATTAAATGTTTCCCTTCTGACATTTTCTTGGTATGAGCTGCAAAGCCATGGAAATCTTGAGAAGAACTGTTTGTCACTTCAATTTCTTTAGAAGTCTCATTTGTTGGATTTACATGAGAGACATGGTTAGTAGATAGATCTTTGCCCTTCCCATGTAAAGAAACAGTGAGAAGAATCTTCCCTGCATTGGTAATGAGAAACATTTGCTCAAAATCCAAATTAAGGAAAATAAAGAGCACCAAACGAATAGACAGTTTCAATATTCACAGAAAGATTTGGGGTTTTATCTACGTCTGTAATGCATTGTATGTCCCATTCTTCTACACTTTCCTGGAAGTCGATGACTATTTATAGCTATTACCTTGACACCAAAGAATAGTTCAACCCAATGCTTTATTTCTGTCCTAGCTGATCATGATCCGACATTAGAAATATATTCATTTTCCCCCAATAACCGAATACTTTTTTTGTAAAAACTGCATAATACTAATAAGATGCCAGTAAAAATACGGAACCCCTTTTAAACTACTAGAACTAAATGTTCTTTTGTCTAATGAAATTACAAACTGTAAGCTTCTTTATCATTCTCTAGAGAATTAGTACAAGAACAATGTATACAGGGAGAAACCAAAATGGTCCTTTTTGATTTGTACATATCCAAACATCTGCTAATGATTATTATAGTGATTATACCAGTTTTTCATCTCATTTACAAATTACGTCCCAAGACTAAAAACGTCACGCATTTACAAATTATATCCAGTAACTTTTCACTGTTCAATCTTTCATTCAACCAATTAAATACAGAGAGATAAAAAGTACTACAAAACAAACTAACCGCAATACTTGTCAACTGATTTAGCACTTTTGGGTTTTTGTAGAGAAAACCAAGTAGGCGGCAAATTCTGATTCTCCTCATCAGCAACAGACCAAACAGGTATTTTCACTTTACCAACTAAATCTCCATAAACATTAAAGAATCTTGAATCATCATGATGTTGATATACAGAAAGAACAAGTTCTTCCTCTAAATCATAAACCCTGAACACAAACTCTTCATTCCAGACAGGGTTCTTAGTATTCTTCAACACCCTTGTCTTTGACTTGAATTTCCCAACTTTTAACTTCACATATGAGTCCTCAACTGCCCAATCCTTGCCTTCCAACAAATACACATAAATTCTCATTTTCTTCAATCAAGTGCAGTTTTTTTTGTTGCTTTGGTGCGAGGGAAATAGACATGTACAAATTATAGAAAAGGAAGTGCATGTGCATATTGTACTTTCTTGGTGGTTAACTTGTAGTTGTAGGATGAAGAGAGCGAAGTCATTTTGAAGCCATGAAGAAACGTGTGTTGGTTTGGAAAGTGACACGATGGATGGAGATTGTGTCATTTTTGGAAAATAAGAGGAAGCGGTTTGAAAAGTCACGCAGGGGACTTTGCTTGAATTGTATGGCATTTTACTAGTTTATCTTCTTTTTTGGCAGGGGAGAAGTGGTGAGTGGATGTTGCTTTGACTAATACTGACTCGATTTTACGCGTTTATATATCTTAGAATTTTTTTTTGAAAAAAACTCTTCTTATTTCAATTTAATAACAACAAACCACCATATCCGGTGTAATCCTTCAGTTTAGGGAGGGAGAGTAGAGTGTACACAAATCTTACACTTACCTTGTGGAGCTATAGAGTTTGTTTCGAAAAAAGTCTCGGTTCAAGTTGCGCATATCAAAAGCAATATGAAAAAGAATACAAAAGTAAAGAGGACGTAGCAAATAATAGGAAAAACATTACATAGCATTCAGAAAAAGGAATCTTATGTGTCTTTTTTTTTTTTCTAGTCTATTTAAAAAAAGAATGTCACTTTTACACTAAATAACTCTTTAATTCTAATATTCTAGATAGCCGATTTAAGATTACAAAATTCAAAAAGTATTTTAGCATGCATAGTCATTTTTAATTTCACACTATAAATTTTAAAGAAAATTCTTACTTTCTTACATTTCAAATTCTTACTTTCTTACATTTCATGTTTAATCAAATTAAATCACGAAATAAACGGATGGAGTATTAAGAAACATCAAACAAACACTTCTTCTTCTTGATCAAGGGTCGGTATGGAACTACAAATTATGGGAATTAAATGGAATAATGAAGAGGAAAATAAAAGCTCTTAACGAAACTCAGATGAATAGAATTAGCTTGGAGCAGTATTCAAGAAGAAGATGGAAAACTCTTGGTATATCCAAGTTATGTAAAATCAACTAGGCACTAAATAGCCAACATAAAAAAGGGCGGCTGCCAAATGCTTTAGGCGAAGCTTGATTACAACATTGACCAAATGCTACCAGGCCATAAAGTAGTTATCTAGACGTAGCGGTCTGGGAAATAAATATACTGTAGCAGTATACTTGGTTATTCATGTTGATTTTGGAGTCGAAAAGCAGGTAAAATTTACTTTGATAAAATCAAATATAAATAACAAGCTGAATAACTAGAATTTGAATCTTTTTCACTGCTTCATCTATTTTAACAATAGCTGTTTTTAATTGAAAAATTTAATCTTAATTAAAGGTTTCAGAATTGAGTCTTTGAAAAGAAAAACTTCTAATAAGAAGATCGTTGCATTTTTACTTTTTTGTGTGTATTAACGTAAGCAGTTTTTCTGTCTTAAATTTGGTATTTGATTGAGTCATATTTGAGAAAAAGTAAAATCAAGCTATTGGTCAGGTTACGTATTCTCTTAAGTCGGCTTCTTACTTGGGAGGATTTTATTTTGATCATATCTAGTATATAAAATTTGCTTCGATCTGATATTGCGACCTTAATGATCATCGAAATTAATTAAATCAATAAATTCAAATTTCAAACCATTATTATAGGAAAAATAAGATGGCCACTTTTTCTGTGTCAAAAGGTAATAGTGAGCGAGACACGAGAATATATGCCTTCATGGAACTCTGATTGTCCCTTTCCCCATGGAAAAACATGTATTGGACAACAACGCTTTATTTCGAAAAACAAAGCTTGATTTCGAAAACTTCATTCCCATGTGAAAGAAAGTTCCCAAAAATTCCTAAAATCCAAAAGATTGCCACAAAGAAGGTTCAAACTACCTATAAAATAAAATGAAAGGTTCAAACTTGCTTCTTGCAGTGGGCAAGTATTTTACTGTCCGTATCATTCAAAAAACGGCGCCTATTCAAACGCTTGCCGTTTTAAAGAAAAATTCATATAATTTTGGACTAAATGCATAAATAGCCATTAAGTTGGCGTCATCTTATAGATAAATATTTTTATGGAATTTTTACGCGTTATAACTACTTCTAATACATAATTAGTGATAATAACTACCTTTTATTTTAATTACTAATAATAACTAAATATTTTTCTAATTTAACTATTATAGCTACACAGTAATTTTTGAATTACCATTTCACAAATACACCTAAAAATTAGCACCCCCAATCTCATATCCCCTTTTAATGGTAACAATATTAATCACTTAATATACATTACCATTCTCTCTCCTTTTTCATAACTTCTTACCTTTTATGTTCGTCTTCTTCCTCTCTTCACCCTTCTGCAAAAATTTCACTTTCATTCTCACCAATCAAGAAGATTCGTCGTATTCTTTCTTTTTTTTTTACCAAAAAAAGGAAAAAGAAGCCTTAAAGTACTCACGTTCTATCCCATCTCCTTTGTTTCGTGAAATTTTCGCTATTTGTTTATTATTCTTCCACAAAATCAACTTGGTGGAAGTGATTGTTTTTGCTTGTGCCATGGTGGTGGTTATGGCGGCGCACGCCAGAGAAGGGGAGAGAGAAAGTTTTTTAGGGTTTTGAGAAGACGAAAAATATATGTATTTGTGTATGTTCTATGATATAACTACCAATTGTTGTGGTTGGTGGTGTATTTTTGTAAGTTTTTCTATATATTTGTGTATTTTGTTCAAATTAATTCCATCATTTCATCTAGTTTTAAATACACGGGTGACGCAAATACATGGTAAGTTTCTATATATTTATGTATTTCGTTCAAATTAATCTCATCAAATACATGGGTGATGCAAGTTGTTACTCACACAAATACATGAGATTTAATTTAAAATACATGGGGTTTGATTGGAAACTTCAAATACATTAGTTATGCTATCAAATACAAGGGTAAATAAAAACGAAATCAATATTGAAAACTTCAAATACATTACCACTAAATACATGGGTGATGCAAATTGTTACTCACACAAATACATGATATTTAATATAAAATACATGGAGTTTGATTGGAAACGTCAAATACATTAGTTGTGCTATCAAATACATCGGTAAATAAAAAACAAAATCAATATTGAAAACTTCAAATACATTGGCTGTTGATTGATCGTGTTTGTTTTGTCAATGTATTTTCAAAGGTGTTGAAGATTTAATTTGAAATTTGAATTTTTACGTTTGAATGTTGAAGAATGCATGGAAGAAGAAACGTGTAAGGAAGGGAATATTACAAGAGATTTTCTTTGAAAAGAAGGTAAAAAATATCTTAATTTCTCATTTAATACCACCACCGTTATGACCTAAAATAAAGGAGCGCATTCCTTTTTTTTTTTACCGCATGCTCATGTATTTGCCGACAACAAATACATGCGAAAACATACACAAATCAGCTGATTTTGAGCTACGAATGGTAATATTAAAAAGGGTAGCTACAAATGGTAGGAAGCTACAATAAGGTAGTCATTTGAGAAATTTTACCTATTTTTATTTTGTCAATAATTAACTAGACACTTTACTTGGCATAAATGTGTCTCGTGACATACTAGTCCAGCGGACCTCACACGTGACTTACATTGTGGCTAACGTGTCGCATAGATAAATCAAGGAATGCAACATGTAACTTTTTTTAAACCGTAATACTAATTTTTTTGAGAAAATTGGAAGTTTATGGAAATTTAAGAAAAAACACAAAAAAGAATCCCTCTCCTTTCCCCATTTCTATTTTTCATAATTCACTTCCTTCCCGCTCAATCCTCCTCTCTTCTTCTTCCAAAATCCCTCCGGCCCCCAACTTCACTTGCATTTGCTCTATCATTTTTCCCTTCTTATTCTTCTAAAATTCCTCTTCCCTTATAGTATCTTTAAATGAATTTGAATTGAATATTATATTGAAACTTGAGGTTGAAGACGATGTCATGTGTGTACCTTTCATTGTATACCGTATACATCCCCATGTATATTTGTGTATATCACATTGTATAAACATTTTATCTCATGTATATTATGGATATATGTGTAAATCAATGAAAAGTTGTGTGTGATATACACTAAATTAAGCACATACAACGTGATATACACATGTCGTGGCAGTGTCCATGAAAATCAGTGTGGTATACCATTATATGCACAATACACAATGTGATACACATATGTCGCTAATGCGTTTTCTCGGTCTAATTTTTAATTGAACCAAATCAAAATCACTTCTGTTTTTTTCAAATTTTATATGTAGCCTCGTCGAGATGTTTCAACTAATTTCACACATACCCATTCAATCCTACAAAAGAAGAAGAAGCTGAAGAAAGTTGAAATTTGTTTTTTCTGTCTTTTTCTCTTTATTTTTGCTTCTAGTTTTCTCTGATCTGAGAAGAAAAGTGCTACATTAATTTTGGAAGGAAATATATTTCAAACATATAATTAGGAGGAGAATATTCAGAATCTCATATTATCTAAGTCGGTTGCCATTGGATATAGCTCTACGATGTTAATTTTTTTTTTTTTTTTTTTTTTTTTTGCTTCAATTGCTAAATATATTCTTGGCAAAAAATAAACCAATATTTATGGGAGGTTATGTATAGCCATATAGGTGTCAATCAAGAGCTCTAGAAATGTTGATTGAACTTTTTACCTTTCATTAAAAGACTCTACAGTAGACAAAATTGTCATTTACTCTTTTCCAAGAATTATTATTTAATAAAAACTACAATTAAAACCTGGCTTATTTTGGAAAAAGAAAAAAAATAGGAACGGCCTTGTTTTTCACAAAAGAAAATTCGCCGTAAGCTTAACCCTACTAGGAGTCCTTTATTAAAAACAAAAAACTTAATAAGAACTACCTTATTTTAAATACCTTACATCCTCTACGTTGTTGCTCTTCATTTTATAGACAACTGAGGCAACAAGGCCATTACATGACTTTTGGTAAATGTGCTCTATAGCTTCACTGATTTTTGTTTGGTTCTTTCTTTTTTCTGTTTTTTTTGGGGTAGATTCATACTCTTCTAAATTGTTTCATCTATCCACTTGTGAGCTCAAATGTATTAGTCACAATAAATCTAAATCTTACCTTGGTTTTCCAGTTTCCTTACAATTATTTGGTTAATTAAAACCAAAGAGAACATCATATTATCCTATGAATATAACTTCAAAGCACACAGATCAATCCTCCATATCTCAAATTTATTGTGAAGTGGATACTCCAATAAGAAGAGGCGGACCTATGTTAGGATTGGGGGGAGCACCGATACCCGCCAGCCTTGGGAAAAACTCTCTCTCTCTCTCTCTCTCTCTCTATATATATATATATACACACACACACTAAGTTTCTGTACCCGCGCGTTGCGCGGAGAATATTAAATATAATTATCATAAGTCTATATATATATATATACACACACTCTAAGTTTCTGTACCCGCGCGTTGCGCGGAAAATATTAAATATAATTATCATAAGAATATGTTACATGAAAAATACGATAGACATAAAGGACCATGAAAGAATTTTGACTTTGTTATATTCATTGGCTCATTATATGTGTTGGAGTCTTTTTGCTTTTCATAATATTTATGTACATAATCGACACTCATTGTATGTTTCAAACAAAGACAATTTTTTATTTTTTTATCAAGAATGAGTATAGCACAATGATTGTACTTTGAACTCAATTAGAAGATAGGTCGCTGGATGCCGATGCAAGTAAATCAATATTATCCTTGCAATCTTCTCATCAGTTGTCTAACATTCATCTTCAAACACGTTATACTGATAATGCGAAAGACGCATAAACAAAGGGACGATTAGATATCACGAGTAGAAGATAAAAATATTAAGAAAATAAGTAATTAAACAGTAGCGTAGCATTTAAAATCAGACCTGCTTAAACAATCGACATGTTTTTCCTCTAAGGATTAAGCTATTATTTTGACAAAGTTATTATTTTGGGAATCTCAATCAAGTGATTCTAATAGACCATATAAGCTTGTGAGAGCGAAGTCGATCATTATTTTATGATCCTTAAAGCTCAAATTTATAAAAGAGATGTCAATGGCATATACGTGAAGCTCACGTTGAACCCAAAACAACTGAATATCACCAAGAGTCTCAAAAGGACTGAGAAACATGTAAATCTTTATATGGGATAGAATTTTTTGAGATCCTATTCACCAATTAATGATAATGAGGAGAGACATCTATTTGAATATGCCGTTGTGAAAGATCACTTGTGGCACAAACTTACACCTGATAACAAATCAACAATAGATTAAATACATTAAGAAAACACAAAAAAATAAAATGCAATAAAACTCGAGAAAGAATTCAAGTATTCTCATTATCCCACGCAGCTGTCATTGATGGCATAGAAAAAGAGCATATTGTTGTAACTGACTTTCAGCTGGAGGAAGAGAATGATTCTCAATGCTGATCATCTAAGTAAGAGTAAAATAAATGTCGTGTGTTTAGACCAAGCATGGTCTGCCTATGTCACCCCATCGATGTCCCTCGCTAGTGTCCCTATACTGGTTGTGCCCCAACGCATGCCCAACGCCCAACTACATTGCCAGCGCCCATGCGCACGCGCATGACAGTGTCATGACCCGAGGGTGCCCATGGACCTGCTCTAGTTTAGGTCCCTTTTGATGTAAATATAGAGTAGTTTACTTTCTGTACTTGCATTATGATTCTCTAGCAAAGTTATGTCTAGTCCTATAACTTAGGTTTTTATTTTTAAAGTATATATAAGGGGGATCAAGCAATCAAAAACTTTCAAGCAAGCAATCAATTATATTTACTGGTGTTTCTCACCCTCGACACCGCTTGCTCTCGTTGTAATAGCTTTCATTAATGCAATCAAGCTGTCACGACCCAATTCGCCAGTCGTGGTGGCACCTACACTATCCCTCCGGGTAGGCGAACCATATTACTAATAACAAGTTAAATAAGCGAAAAATTAAATAAGAATAAGTTATCAAGTCTTAAATACTTATCAAAACTAGAAATGTCACGACAACCCCAAAATCTAGTAAAAGGGTACAAAAGCGCTAATATAGTACGGAATATAAGTCTGAAAATACCCGAAGGCTACATACTGTCGTCGAATACAAAAACGAAATAAATAGAAAGGTCCTTCAGGGGCCACAGATGACCAAGTAGCTCACCCTGAATTACTGAAAGATGTCACCCTCACGTATCAGCCACGGGGTGTAGAACTAGAGCCTGGATCGTACTCTGCACTCAACAAAAGTGCAGCAAGAGCAGTGTCAGTACAACACTAGTACCGGTAAGCATCATAGGCCGACAATGATTAGATAACACATGAAGAAGTAGAAACTAACAAGTAGCTCATAGAGCAAACAGGTATGGTCACATATAATAGACAAGTAAAGTGTAAAGGAATCATGAAATCAACCAAGACAGATATAATTCACCAGATGATCAGTCAAATGTATGAGTGAATGAATGAATGCAATGCAACATTCCACCTCTCTCACTCCACTCTCGTACACACACACATGCTAAGGGCGGTGCCTCAAAGTCATGACCCATGGGGGACCCACGAAGTCCATGTACCACTCGTGCTCTCCGGCAGAAACCTCGGAGACTTTCAATCACTCTCAATCTCTGGCAAGGACCTCGGAGTCTCTCTGTCACTCTCAATCTCTAGCAAAAACCTCGGAGTCTCTCCATCACTTAGCTCACCATCATCACAAGAATAATATGGAAGGCATGTCATACATGATATCGGTCCTCGACAATATCACCAATATACAATCGGCAAATACAAGTCATACTAATGCTATCATTCCTTTTTATAATGAGGAGCTAGTATATGACACGGAGATACAAACGGGTGATAATCACGAAGAAAATAACACATATGGCGACAAGCCCACATAACGGTGACAGAGCCAACCTAATTGGAATCCACCTCCACTTCATGCCTGAAGGCCTGTATGCTATCCCCGTCACTTTCTACAACTACATACGATTCTCTAATCAGAGTCTAACTAAAGTAGACCGTAACCTACCTCAATGCCGAGCGGGTGCCACGAACGATCAAACCAATGCCTTTCCTTTGCGTAGAGCCTGCGAGAAAGTGATCAAAATCTATCAAATACGCGATTTACATTAGAATACGAATCTAAGGACACACATAATGCTATACTTATATTCGAAACCCAAAAACGCACCCCGAAAAGTACCTCGAGCCCAGAAGGGCAAAACTGGAATTTTCTTTAAAAATCATTTTGCCCATAACCTAAGGGTCCTATATTCAGAAAATTAGTCAATTCCATCCATAAATGGACTCTCAAATCATAATTTCTTATTTCTTAAGACTAGGATTCAAAACTATCAATTACCTCAAAATCTTAACCTAGAATTAAAATCTAGCTCCACACATCTCAAATACCATGAATTTGAAATTGTACATATGACCCAATGCACCTAAAGTACAATCACATAAATCCATTGTATACAAAAATTGAAATTGATGCACGGCAAGCGTAACACAATTTTGCACACCATAAGCCAAATAAGACAACGATGAATTTAAATCCAACTAATGGAAGCAAACGTCTTGAACATAACTCCACACTAATTCTATCAATATTGGCCAAAATGATGTGTTAATCATTACTCCATATTGTACCGTAAACACGGTGTCATTGGCATTTAATCTCATTCTTCTTCCAAGTCCACACTACTAATAATTATCTCGTCCTTCATATCTTTAAATTTGAGAAGTCAGAATAGGCAATATTATCCCAAATTAAATGATTATAGCATGCATATGTACAAATGGCCGAAACCAACATCCTTTAAAAACTAAACATTAACCAGCAACTTATTTTCTAAAGGGATAAGCAAGTGCATGATTACCCTAATAATTACTTCAATCATTAGGTTCCCTAATTATTACCCTCATCATTGAATAATTATACCCTAATCATATGTAACTTCACAAATCAATTCCTAATAACTAATAAACAATGATATGGATTAAGAAAGAAAATACTACCTGAACCTAGAATCTAATGGAAATGCACTGCCTATTCTCCTCACGGTGGCGCACTTTTGTTTTGTTCGTAAAATTGATTAATTTGAAAAGCCAACAATTCTTTCAATCCCTAATAACCTCTCAAATCGTGGCCTGCATCAGGGGTGACTTGGCCCACTCCTTTCCTTCTAAAAAAATATTTAAGTCCTTAATTATTCAATCTATGTAAAGTGATATTGGCCCGTTATCCACTAATTAACGACTACCCCAAACTATATATATATATATATATATATATATATATATATATATATATATATATATATATATATATACACACACACACTAATACTACACTACTAATAATAATAATAATAATAATAATAATAATAATAATAATACATTCACACACATTAAATAAAAGTATATTCCAATATAACCGTGCCACCTATCCCCGCAAGTTAAGAATACCATTTAGAGCTACGGAAAAAAAGTATTTTAACGAAAAAGAGTCTAAAAGTGCTAAACGACCAAACGGGTCGTTACACAAGCTTTCTTTCATTCTCATTCTCACTCACTTTTCTATTCTCTCAATTGCTCTTGACATTGGTTTCCCATACGGCACTGACAGTCTTGTCTACCGTACGGAGAGGACCCCGATTGGCGGATAGTAACTTTGGAAACATCGATTGCTTAGCCTTACATCGCCCTTCCAAGAAGTCTCAGGAAGGCGTCGCGTAACAGTTGGTATCAAAGCCTAGGCTCGACATCAGACGAGGGAACACATTTCTATTGTCATCATTTTCTGACCATGATGAACCATGGAGACGAGTTCTTGCTTTTGGAAACTGCAGTTAACAGACTACGACCCGTGACTGAAACGTTGGACGACCTAGACCGCAGGATGCGGCAGGCCGAGCAAGACATTGTACATATTACTGGCGACTCAGATAGAGCCGCCCAAACGGCTGCCACGCAACGAACTGAGAATCTAGCCCACAGAACACAAGAGGCAGAATATATAACTCGACTCTTCTTCACCCATGTTGTCAAGGATTGGGGTCTGCCCAAGGACATCGTTAGTGATCGCGACTCTCGCTTCACTAGCAACTTTTGGACTCAGCTCTTTAAGTGCTTCGTCAAATTGAGTCACAACTCAAGTTTCCACCCACAATCCGATGGCCAAACGGAGCGGTTCAATGGTATGTTGGAAGAATATCTTCGGCATTTTGTTACCGGCTCACAAAATAATTGGGTGAAGCTACTGGATGCAGCTCAACTGTGTTTCAATTCACAAAAAAGCTCTAGCACAAACAAGAGCGCTTTTGAAATTGTTATCGGACAATAACCATTACTCCCACACACTGTGAATGCTCCAAATATGTCAAAATCTCCACGAGTAGCTAACTTCTCGAAAGAATGAAAGTAGAATTTGGAGATAGTGCGGAGCTATCTTGTGAAGGCGCAAAAGCAGATGAAAAGACATTCAAATCAAAATAGTCGCTTTGTGGAATATCAGGTTGGGGACAAGGTGATGATGAAGATCCCAAAGAGATACCTGTTTGCAGGGGTCCATGACCCACGCCTATTGCAAAATTACATTGGACCTCTGTCCATTGAGAGGAGCATTGGGCTGGTAGCATACCGGGTGGATACCCCGGCCTAGTGAAAGATTCATCCTGTTTTCCATGTCAGTCTTCTAAAGCCTTTTCAGGAAGATACAGAGGACCCATCACGAAGCCAGCTCATAATACTCAGTATTCAAGGCCCACAAGCAACTAGGAAAAGGGTAGCAGAAGCCATCAACAATGATCGAGTCATATATGCTTCAAGGAAAGATCACCAAGAGTTCCTAGTAAAATGGCAGGGATGTGACGCAGAAGAGAATACGTGGGAGAGAGGTACCAGCCTCAAAGCCTACAAACACCTGATTGATGAGTATCTTGCAAGTAAGGCGCCGAGGACGTCGCCAACTCAGGTCAGGGAGAATGTCATGGGCGGCTTTCCAGCCATGCCCCATGACCCCTTGGATGCGCCCTATGGCAAGCCTCGTAGCGCCTAGCACCATGGATGGTCCCATGGTCTTGGTTGTGCCAAGTGACAAGCTTGTTTCTGCCTATGTCACCCCATCGATGTCCCTCGCTAGCATCCTTATACTGGTCATGCCCCAACACATGCCCAACGCCCAACTACAGCGCCAACGCCTATATGACCCAAGGGTGCCTATGGACCTGCTCTAGTTTAGGTCCCTTTTGATGTAAATATAGAGTAGTTTACTTTTTGTACTTGCACTATGATTCTCTAGCAAAGTTATGTCTAGTCCTATAACTTTGGTTTTCATTTTTAAAGTATATATAGGGGGGATCAAGCAATCAAAAACTTTCAAGCAAGCAATCAATTATATGTACTGGTGTCTCTCACCCTTGACACTGCTTGCTCTTGTAATAGCTTTCATTAATGCAATCAAGCTTTCTTTCATTCTCATTCTCATTCTCACTCACTTTTTTGTTCTCTCAATTGCTCTTGAAATTGGTTTTCTCGTACGGCACTGACAGTCTAGTCTAGCATACGGAGAGGATCCCGGTTGGCGGATAGTAACTTTGAAAACATCAGTTGCTTAGCCTTACGTCGCCTTTCCAAGAAGTCTCAGGAAGGCGCCGCATAACATGTATTATGCAAACTCACCAAAGGATTTGTCCTTCCCCTCAGAGAAAAGACCTTTCTCTTCCTCTGATTCTGCAATGTCTTTCTCACCACGGTCTTTGTAATGTCTTTGTCACTTCGCCTCTCACTTTTGTTCTACAAGATAAAGAGCTAAGTAAAAACTTGACTATAACATCACCTTGATCAAGCAATCAAATAATAGGAAACTATATGGAACAGTAATCCATCTTAAAAGATTTCTATACTTCATAAATTAAGAGACACGGGAAATGAACTTTCAGCGTATTTAGCCAGCCTTAAATAAGGTTATGCAGAAAGTACCACCTATCACAGTCTTCTTATATGTTTTGTTTTGCCTTCTATTTTTCTCAGCTCCGTAACCTTGGAGGGATAAATGCACGCCCTCTTTTTCGCAGGCTATGCCCAGAACTATTAGATGGTAAACTTCACTGACCTTGTGTTGTCTCCACCAAAGGAGCCAAACTATAATGACTGCATTTTGGAGACATAGGATATTAAGTTGGCTTGAACTAAAGAAAAGCAGGGTTGAATCAAAGACAATATACAAGTAGAATAAGTAAATTATAAGTGAGCAACTCCATGAAAGCACTTAAGGTAGCCAAAAAAAAATGTACCACAATTTTGAAGTCAATGCTACTTCAGATGTTCCTATAATACCAGAGACTACAATGTTAAGTCACTTTCCATCAATAACATACTTTGCAGGTGATTTTAGCATTCAGCATTATGTCATTTTCCATCTGTAACATATTGTACAGGTGAAATTTAATCAAATAATTAATTACTCTAGCTTCAAGTCTAAATTTCTTAATAAGAAATTTGTACCTATTTATGACATTTTTTCTTTCTTTCATAAATATCATATTTGTCTCATATTTCTAGTAGTAAAGGACAGGGGATGCTACTAAATACCTTTTACATAGCAGAAACTAAATATAGTGAGATATCATCTAGTGAATCACCATAGAAGCCGAGTGGTTTGATAAACCTAAGTTATCATATAAAAACAAAACCCAAATAACGTGACATAAAAATTTTACTATAATATTTTATACTGATAAAACATGATTATATTTTTATAAACACAAAATAATAAATGTAAGGAATTAGGATATTAATAAATTTGAGCACCAGGCACCTTTCCAAATTCAGCAGATAATACTATCAATGGTGACGTCTAACCTCCCACATCTCTCCTAATGTTTTTCTCTTCTCTGACTTCAAATACGTGAAAGTTCTTTCAATCAATCGGTAAAGCAATATAATAGAGATTGATCAGAAAATTTAGTACTTTCTACTATATATAAGTGCGATAATAATATCTCTTCATCTTGAAATATAAAAGCTTGTACTTAACAGAAGCCGAAAGAATCATAAACTTATCCGTAAAAGTTCAAAATTCTAGCACAAACGTCACTAAGATCTGATTCAATGTTGTCTAGTAGAAATATTCTTTGTAAGATATTCTTTAAAGTGTTAGGAATATTTGCTCTGACAATTTCTATTTAGGTGTAATCTTGTTCCCTCAATGGCCTCTGATTCTAGGTCCTTAACAAAATCGACACAATCATTTTTCGCCAACTCTATTTTTTCCAGCATTTTTCTCTATTAGAGAATCCAATTGTACTTTGTCAAGAAAGTCTTCTAGCCGATTTTGTTCCTTGTACGTATGTGCGATAGATGGGTCGCCTAACTGCCTAAGCAAGTACCTCTAAAATAACAAAGACTTATCATGAATTTCCCAATCTACCACATCCAACAACTTGGGAAAAGGTTAAGGTTGACCATATGAGCCACAAAGTCTGCAATGTACATTGGAAATAAGACAAAAATGTCATCTTCAACAGTTTCAAGTGTACTGGGATCAACCGCCTTCTCTATTCTATTATCCGTATGCACCTGTGCATGTCTCATGAATATCAACACCCCCAAATGTCCTTAAAAGTTTCCATCATGATTTTTGTTACAAGTATTTGTGTAGCTCTTATGCCACGTGGTACCATGTTGTACAACATTTAGTAGTAGTTTCGACCATGATTGGGCTTGTTTTATATGGCTAGCTATACGTATGAAAATAATTCAAGACAACCACTTCACCACCATGTACACTATGATGTTAGAAACTGTGCAGGTAAATGACAAATGCAGCTAAGCTGCAATTTACATAAGTAATACCACCTCTTTCTTGAAATCAAGAGATGCATGGCTTGCAAGGTAATTTAGTAGGTGTTGCACATCTTTAGGTAGCTCACGTGCTCCAACTAGGGGTGTTCATAGTTTAGTTAAAAATCGATTCAAATCGAAATTCGAACCAAACTGATTAAGTAAACCGGCACTTTTTTGGTTTTGGTTTGATTTGATTTTAAATTTTTAAAAAGCGATAATATTTGGTTTAGTTTTGGTTTTATTATAAAAAAACCTAAGAAAAAACTGAATCGAACCGACAAATTCTATACATAATTTTTATAGCTATATATATAAATAATATATTAAATTAGATCGAAATTACCATAAAATTCACATAGTTTAATCACGTCATTTTCTTCTATAAGTATTAGCCAATCTTTCTTGTGCCATAGGAAGATAAAGTTTCAAAAATCTTTAGTTTTTTAGTATTCTAACTTACATAGAATATATCATAAGAAACTGTGTAGTTATATATTTGACTTGTTCTGAGTATATTTTAAAGAAAAGATGTTATATTTACCTAATAAAAAATTTGTCACTGGAGAAATAATAGTAGGAAAAAAATAGTATATATTTATGTATTGTTAAAAACCGAATAATCGAATCAAACCAAACCAAAACCGATAAATGTATCTTATATTTGGTTTGGTTTAGATTTAATATTTAGAAAACCGACTAAGTTGGTTTGGTTTTGGTTTTGACCAAAAGCCGATCCAATCCGAACCATGAACACCTGTAGCTCCAACAAACTGTTGTTTTTATACTTGTCAAACTGTCAATGGCATCATTTTGAGATTCATTAGAGCATTTGACTAGCCTTACACCAGTTGTCAATACCATCAAGGTCGTTATCTTTGACGTGAAAATTGTTTATGGTAATTCTATGTGGATCTCTATCATCCTCAAATAGCTTGAGAAAATATATGAGTATACTACAAAGCCCAATTCTTGAATCCAAATATAGTTGACACTCACTCAAATGTGTACCGCGCGGTGTCTTTCTGAATTTCACACCATTTGCCTTAGGGAGCCACTCCTTTAGAGGGATGATTTTTTTTTATTTTTTTTTTGTTAAAAGACCTATCCTCAGATCCAAATAATTATTTGCTGATAGGCCTACAACATCAACCTCATATCTTAGTCTTCTCAGTTCATCAATTTTCCTTTTAGAAATTAGCAAAGCCTTTTTTGGCGAATCTAGCTAAGGCGATGAGTTATTGAATCCATCTTTCACCAACGACTGAGATTGATAGGCTCTGTCCAACTCAAACAGCAATAACCAAAAGGAAAAAGGGGCGTGAATCTAGGCCCTTTTAGAACAAATAATAGCAATAACCCCCAAAATTTCAGCTCTTTTGAGGGATTTTAAGAGACAATAAGAAAGAAATTGAGAACTGAACTAAAACTGAATAAAAGCAGGCTTCACATCGAAAACTAGCCACTAAAACTAAACCCCTCTCTTCTTCTTATGCTACTGCTATCTATTTATATATAAAGAAGAGCTAGGGTATACAATGAGTGGGAATTCAAGTATGAGCCACTTGAGATCCTAACGTTGGAGCTCTAGAAACAATTTGTCTGAGGGAAAGCAAGGCAAGAAAGAACAGAGAGGTCTGCCATGGCTAGGTCTTCCATGGCTAGGGCTTAGGGGAGAGGTGAAGGAGAGGGAGGGGGTTCAACCAAAGTTTGTTAATTGAGATATCGATTAAGCTTAATAATAAGATTTGAATTAGAGATAGAAATAATCTCTCTTGGGCTCATAATTAATTGCTTGTATTGTTGTCCTATTTGACTCTAAAATGCTAATTTGGGATATGTTCCTCATTATTCGATAGATATTGCGTGAATGTTTATGAATTGAGAGTCATAACTAATTGCCACTCGCATTAAAAAGCTAATTAGATATTACCCATTTAATTAACACCTAGGTAAGAACTACAATTCTAGACCTTTATCCATTAAGTCACAACCATCCTTATTACTTCATTTTCTAAATGTCTAGTTTATTGTTGCTTTAGTTACTAGTTGGTTTCAATACGTAGTATAACAAACAACAACATACCCAGTGAAATCCCACAATGTGGGGTAGAACAAAAAATATTCTTTTCATTCGGGTAAAAGTTAAGCTACTTGATTGACACAAACGAATACATCTTTCACAAGACATCCAAAATTCTTTGTGGATTCGACCCTAACTCATTTGGGTTATTTGACAGTGACCGCTTGAACCATAACTAAGGCGTAATTTGGCGTTATCATTCATCCACCAATAAGTCCCTAACTCGGCCCCCTAAGCCTCCTAACCCTAAATCCCCTGAGCACTTGAAAGGGGGTTTTACTTTCAAGGTAAGAAACACTTTATGCCTTATATCAAATCAGTTGATGAAGGAAACAACCGCTTAGGGTCTAGACAATTTTTTATATATATACAATATTTATCCAATTTGTGATTTCCAAAAATACATTTGAGTCTTAATATTCTTAGGACCTTATTGTGAATAAATTCCCTTCTACTCAACAAATTTCCTTAAACCCTAGACTTCCCAAAAGTACAAAGCCCTTCTCATTCTCATTCTCCTTTTGTGACATTTCTCTCACAAATGATCACTAAACGTTTAGTTCAGCTCATAATGCATATCGTTGCATCATATTTTTGCCCTTTTATGTGTACATTTTGTAAAAAATGATATGATTATCTTTGAACCGTACCTGTTAATTACTGAAATTGTGAGTTTATACAGTAGTTAGTTGTTATCAAGTGAAAAATTTTCATCTTCAGAAAGTTTACATCTTTCACAAGACACAAAAATTCTTTGTGGATTCGACCCCAACTAGTTTGGGTTCTAAATTTGACTGCGACCGCTTGCATCATAATTAAGGTGTAATTTGGGCGTTATCATCCATCCACCAATAAGCCCCTAACTCGGCCCCTAAGCCTGCTAACCCCGGACCCCCTAAGCACTTGAAAGGAATTTGTTCACAAGTTCACGATTGACCCAATCCGACCCCACTGAAAGGTTTTCATACAAAATAGTATGGAAAGGAAGTACAAAAACATTCAAGGCTTCTTTTATAATTTACACAATGTAAAAACACAAATAAAAAGTAGATGAAAAAAAATTAATTTTACCACCGCTTTGGCCAATGATCTTCCTGCAAGTCGAAACCATTAGTTTCGGAGGTGACATGGTACCTAAGTGGGATTAAAAAGTTCGGATACCACAACTATGCAAATTCAAGTATAAAAAAATTCCATAAAATGCCTTTCTTGGAATCTTTTTTTGTTACCTTATTACAAAGTTTAGGCCTAAAACATTTTTCGTCATCATCACTTGAGCCTTCATTTAATATGCTTGTATTGTCTTCAACTGCTATGGGTTTGAACTTCTCTGGACATATATTTATGTTGACTTTTGAAGTACACATACTTGTTCATAAGAAAATTACCTCTAAATCTTTAGTCTAGTTTACTGACTTGATTTTTTTCTAATGATTTTCTTATGCTTTCTTCTCTACTCGTAGAATTATTCTAATGTTCTTTGGAAAGTGGAAATGTGCATACTATCGCAACAACTCTTGGGCTCCACTTTCTTAGAGAAGATACTCCTCATGTTAGGAAAAGTCATTTCTCAGGGACGATAAATATAAATTGGTCCAATTAATAGATTATACATCCTTCTTTTTGTCCATTTTATTGATTTTCAATTAAATAAATTTCCTGAGTGTTTTTCTAGTGTCGTTCCTGTTTGCATGACTACTGGGCAGTATTGGATGACTCTTACTGCAAGCCAGGTACTATTGCCAATGTTCCCGTTCCATACAATGGAGTTTTGATGGCCTTTTGGGTCTCTGGAACATTGCATGTTCATTACGTTAATCCATCCACATTTGTGGTGCTAGTTTTAATTAATATTAGTTTCATTAAAAAATTATGTTTATACTTAAAGCGTTCATAAAGAAAATTCTTACATAAATAATTTTGATTTTACTAGGTTGGCGATGGTGTATCTCACCTTTTAAGGAATCTTGTGTCAGGTACCGATGTTACATACGCCTTTATGGGTTTGCCAATAGATAGGAGACCGATAGTTAGTTTTTTCTCTCTCGACTTCCATGATGAGGAAAGTTGGGCTACTGAGGTGGCAAAGGTGGTTGTGGATGAAGATAATGATGAACCAAGGAGCGATGATGGGGAATGAAAGACGGTTTGATTTTTATGTCCTCAGCAATCTTGTTGAGGAAATTAAGTATCTAGTTTTAATTCTCCCTTTTCTTATAAAGGAACTATGCCATGTGGTAGGAGTAAAAACTAATCCTCACCGGGTGTTTGCACTAAATCAATAAATGCATGACATGTATTTGAATATATACAACCATCACTTGATCATGGTTAATTAATGTATATATTCACTTCATTAAATTACTTAACCGTGATAAATTATATTAGTTTGTTGTAAACACCCTACGTGGGTAAGTATTTACAGGTGGTAAGACATGCTTTTCATTTAGAAGGTAAAGAGGCATTGTCGTCATGGAACCATGAGTAGCTATCTAAGTGAAATTGCTTTTTAAGGATGACATTTCCAATTTCTCCAAGGTTTTCATAGTTAGAATGAGAAATGAACCATTGAGAAATGAACCATCTTCATAATCTTGTTAGAAATTTGATATCATTTTATCTTTCTACTATAGCGAACAAATTCTTTAGACATTTACAACATTCCACAATTAAAATCAGAAAAGTTGATAGCTTGAAGAAATTGACCAAATATAAAGCATTACGACTCATTATCTGCAACTTAACCACACCTCCAAAGAAATTCCTGATGGAGCGCCCTTAAGATACATCAATTCTCTATAAAGAGGCCATAATATCAATTCATAGCAACAAAATCGAACATGGCAGAATCTTTAGTTCAAGAAGTACTTGAAAGTTATAGAATATGAAATTACGCGTCTATAAATAATTCAGCATCACTCAAGCACTTCACTTTAGTACCATGTGGGAGTAAATTGCTAAAGTCATCACAACACATTATTGAAGCTAGACCACCAACGACATATCCAGAGAGAAGAGCCTAAAAAACAAATTATGATATTACGCTAGTCTGGTTCGCACGATTTTTCTACGCTCCTTAGTTTGTCGAACCAATACTTCCTCATCACAACAATGATGACCATGTATTAACATTATCCATTTTTTGTGATTTTCTGGAATGTACTTTGTTGGGGAAAATTTCACAAATTTAGAACATAGTCATACTTCCGTTATTGTACTTCTAATGTATTAATTTTAGTTTAGTAACAGTCAATTAAATTACTATTTTTGCTATCCTAGCTTCTGGATAATATGAACTTTTTAACCTACTCTTTCGCTCTATCTAACACTTAAACAAAGGGAGTTGAAAAAATCCCTATAAAAGAAAGATAATCAAATAGGATGAATTTGATGTTGGAGCTAGGTATATTTGAATATTTTTTTATCCACTACAATAAAATTTCATCAATATTGTTGTACAAAAACATAAATCAATAATTTTGTCTTGATATTCATTTTGAACCAATTTTTGGTTGTGTAATGTGAGATGAAAACAAATGAAAAGACTCAGAAGAAGGAAATAAAAAGGGATTGTCTAGCTTATAGACTGTGAGGGTTCTTGAGAAACAGGTATGTTTTGACTTCAAGGTTATTATTGTTTTTATTGTTATCATTATCAGCGGATTGCCCTGTACTTATTAGAGTTCCATAGGCATGCCAATCCATGAGGAATGAGAATAAGTTGAACCAGCTCTTCCCACTACATGGAAAATCAACTTTATTTAGAAAATTGTTGTTATTATTGTTGGAATATCAATTTTTTCAGATAATCTAATTTTCTCCATTACTATAAATTCAATTATTTATTTTATAAATATCGACACCACTTATTAGATTTTTTTTGCATACGCTCCTGTTGTCCTGCATATATACCAAAAAATGCTTGTCAATCGTAGCTTACTTTTCTAATCTTGAACAACCTATGTCAATAACTTTGAACAAGCCATATCTATTGTCTAATATCAAACTCTCTACATGTATTTCAATTTCCTAAATCATATGAATTTTCTCTCAACAGTTAATCCACATATCTAACTCAAAGGTATTATCACCGTCTTGTCAAACTACCACCTCATAAGAATTATTTATTACAAGTTCTTTCTATATCCAACAATAGGTGCAATTCTAGGAAATAATATTGTTATATCTCTAAGGAATTATAATTATTCAACTACTAATTCTCAATGCCAACATTTATACTTTTAACGTTGAATTATATTAAAGTCATATGTCACCAAACAAAAAGTTAAACAGATTTGTATATGTGATAAGTTGGTATTTTACCAACTTATATCTTCTTTATCTTAGAATTTTGTTGTATTTGATTGAGAAAATAGTGCATTTAATGTCGTTTACTTCCATTTTACAAGTTTTATATGATTTAGAAGTGATTGTGAAGATACTAATTGAAAAACAAGTCGAAAAGAGGTCAAATTGAATAAATGAGAAAAATAACTATAAGCACAAAAAGTGGCCAGATCTGAGATTTCGAAAATCAAAGGCTATTTGGTCATATTTTGAGTCGAGAAAATTAGGGATCCATAAGAGCAAGGCTTAGGGGAAATATCTTTCATCTTTGGTCATTCTTACAAGGCTTTTGGGAGCTCCGTTCTTATACCACACTTGGGTGTTGAAGATTTGGTTGGACAATTTCTTGAACCTTTACTTGATTTCTTGTTTTGCATTGAATATTTAAGTATGTAGTATTTTACTCTTTCACTTGAATCTTGTTTATGAGATTATTCATTATCAAGTGTTGTATTAAATATCTTGTTTTGCTTATGTATTGAACTGTTTTTATTTCTAATGAAGTGAGTCTTTATTTATTTAATTACTCTTGTTATTTAATGTTTCTTAAGAGATTAGCTAATCCTGGACTCGCTCATTTACTTCGGTTTGAGCTCGAAAGAGGAAAATTGAGGTTAGGAAAGATTAATTAACAAGGATTTGGGGCTTAAAACCTCGTCTAATAATTTTAGCTAGAAATAGGATAGTTAACTTGAGGTTAAATTGATTGTGCCTAATATCACACTCTAAGGCTTGGAAAAGCTTAGAGTGAAATTTATTGATTTGGTTGGAAGACTTTCAATGAGATTTTAGAAACCATTATCTATTAACATACACTCGCTCTTAGTCGTAAAATCGTAAAATACATTAGGTCGTTGCTTGAGAGTGATTTGCCTTGTATCCATGCTTGTGGTCATTGATCATTTTACTTGTTTTCTAGGTTAGTTTTATCTTTGTTAGTTCTTAAATAAAAAATCAAATATTGAAAAGTGTTGGCTTAGCTTAGTTGGTGATAAATCATTTACTTTCTTAATTGCCTTTGTATTGTTCTATGTGGGATTCGACTCCAACTCATAGTTGAGTAAATTATATTTTGACGACCATGTACACTTTCTCTTTGAGGAGTGGATTTGGATGCTATTAATATGTTAATTTGTTACTTAAATTAATTATGTCGCAATTGTCAAAATGGTTTTAGTTTTACTGCACATTTAATCTGACGAAAATTATTCCGAAAAATAATTACTTTCTTCCAATGTTTGGATAGAGAGTAAAAAATAGTTTCAGAAAAGATCATCTATTAAAGATTGACAATAAAATTAGCAAATCAAATATTCAGAATTGTGTGGAGTAAACATTGATTTTTATATTTTCAAAATAAATATTGTATTCAAAGTAATAATACAAGACAGTCATTTATTATTTTTCTCAATTTATTATTTAATATTTAAAACTATATAGTACTTTGAAATTCTTTTAGGTTTAGGTCAGCAGTCCTAAACTTTAGAATTGATTAAAATTTTACCTTATATAAACCAAGTTCTTGTATAATTTATCTTGTTTTTTGTTTGATTAGTCCGTGTATGTTTGGTCCGCATATGTTTATTATTCTGATGTTATGTATGTTGACCAATTCATTGAACAAACCAAATAGGGGCACACTTCTATTTTGATTGAGAATTTACCTTAGTTTTGAAAAAAAAAAAAAGACAAATCATTGTGTATTACCAAAAAAAAAAACGTTGTAGGGTTCAAGTAAAAGTTTAAGATTGGATATTTAAAATTTAGGATGAACTAATATTAAGAAAATAAATGTTCTTGTTGAGAACAAATATTTAATTTTTAAACAAAATAATATAATTCAATTATGTCAGGAATGACAAATTATATAAATATATTATCTTATTATATAACTTAGACGTAAATAAAAATTAAAACAGTTCACATAATATAATTTAAGAATATATTTCACACTAAACAAAATAGTTGTTTAATTATTTCCTAATATTTAGAATTTTGAAATTATTTAAAATTTTGATTATTAATAAATCTTTTCTTATTTGAAATATATAGAAAATCCTACTATCTATGACTTTAAGATTAATCAGGCTTTTGTATATGTAGTTTACATGAAATATTTCATACTATTTTATCCGATGTATGTTAGAAAAATAGTTAGCTTTGTTTACATAAAGACTGTACCTTTTACACGGAAGTTTAGATCATTAACGTTCATGTTTTATTTATTTTTTTGAAACGGATACTTAATATATATAACTATACTTAACAATTACATAATTGCAGGAGCTTGTAAGCTCCCGCCCAGAGTATCAATGTTTGAAACATTAAAAGGAATGAAACGATCATAAGCAGTTTTAGAGATATCTGCCCAAAATACATCATGCACAAAAATGGGGGAAACGGGGAGAATGTGAGCTCGTCCAAAAAGTTGCTTTTGCGCTCCCTCCTTTGCCAAAAGATTCGCGACCTTGTTCTGCTCTCAGTAGTTATGCCTAACTACCGGATGGCCCAGCTCCTCCATTAGTGATCTGCATTTAAGAATAATGGGGTTATAAACTAGATGGCCTTTTTGTAACATAGTAATTACCTCAATTGAGTCTGTGCTATCTAATGTGCCGTGAAATTACGGGTATTCAATGCTAATTCCTTAAGCTTTTGTGACTCTTCAAGCACTTTTGGTGTTACTTTTCGCGTATTTATGTCGTTTTGTAGGATAAAATGTCCGGAGAGCATAACGGAGCAAAATGGAGCAAAATGAAGCAAAAACAGAACAAGCAGCACATGCTAGCAGCACATGCGAGTAGCATGTTGTGCATGCGAGCAACACTTGCTGCATCATGTCTTTGATAGAGATATGAGAAATTGAAGATAGTTGGTGTGACACATGCGAGCACCACATGCGTCTTAGTAGCATGTTGTGCATACGAGCAAAGACACTAACTGCACGAACATGTCTTTGCACCACGTTGCTGTATATGCACAACATGCTAGAGTTTGGTGCAGCATGCGATTGGCATGTTGCACATTCGACATCAGATTGGATTAGTATGTATGACACGCAAGGTATTTTTGTCCAGAAATTGTTCCTGTTTTGGCAAGTCTATAAATATAATGCTAGGGTTCGTAAAACTCATCTTTGGCCATTTTACAAGTCTTGGAGAGGTAGGGTTCCAAGACCTACACTTGGGGATTGAAGATTTGAAGTTTTCATAAGAAATTTCTTAACGCTTTACTCATTTCTTCAATTCCTTGCTATTTATTGAATATCTAAGTGTGTAGTATTTCATTTCTATACTTGAACCTTGTTTATGGAAGTATATATTGTTAAAGTTTGGATTGAAACTCTTGTTTTGCTTATGTATTGAATGATTTTTATTCCTAATGAAGTGAGTTAATGTTGCAGTGAGTTAATGTTGTATTAGTTAATCTTGTTCTTTAATGTTTCTTAAGGGATTAGCTATCCCTAAGACCCGCCCATTTTCTTCGATTTGAGCTCAGAAGAGGAGAATTGAGTTGGGAAAGATTAATTAATAAGAATTTGGGACATAACCCTCATCTAATAACTTGAGATAGGGATAGGAAAGTTACTTGAGATTATATTGATTGTGCTTGATATCACACTCTAAGGCTTGGAAAAGCTTAGAGTGAAATTCATTGATTTGGTTCGAAGACTTTCAATGAGATTTTAGAAATCATTATCTAACTAACGTAAACTTGCTCTTAGTTGTAAAATCGTGAAATACATTGGATCGTTACTTGAGCGTAGTTTCCTTTATTCCCAAACTTGTGGCCATTGATCATTTTACTTACTTTCTAGATTAGTTTATATTTTCTCATTAGGTATAATTTTCTCAAAAACCAAAATATTATCAAGTGTTTGACTTAGCGTAGAAAGTGATAATTCCTTACTTGTTTAAATCGCTTAGTATATTGTTCCATGTGGGATCGACCCCGACTCATAGTTGGGTAAATTATATTGCATACGACTGTGTACACTTTCTCTTTGAGGAGTGGATTTGGACGTTATCACTATCTACAGAGGTGTTAGGTTATTATCCAATGCAATTTGAAGTCCTTGCAGAATAGCGATTAATTCTGCCAAAGTATTGGTGGCATTCTCCAATTAGATAGTAATTCTTAACATTTTGCCATTTAAATTTCAATAAAAGAGTACTACATATGTCAAACACTAAAGGTGATAAATCAAAATAGCAAAAATAGTGTGCGAAGAGTGGTATGAATATATAAGAGTAGCTAATTTATATTATGAAAATAAAAGTAAGTTAATGTTAATGCTTAGAAGTATTATAATTAATCTAAAAAATAAAGAATTTCGACCCAAAAAACAAAGGTTTAAATATAAAAACTAAAATTCATTTCTTGAATGCTTTAAGAAAAATATAGGTAATATCATTAACGGAAGTTATAACTCAAAATTACATGTTTAATGTCCATTGCTATTTTACATAATTTATTCTTTCTTATATAGAATTTTTAATTTATTGACAGCGCAACCCACATACGCTAAAACTAGTATTCTTATAATTTTGCATATAAGGTAGAATTTAAAATTCTGTTTGAATCATGCAAAACTCTGCCTTGTGAATCTTTTTTAAAAAATTTACTAAGCGGGGGTTCGAACCCTAAACCAAGGGGTTCTAACGAAGGACAAAAATTAAAGACCACCAATTTAATGGACAAAAATTGGGAAAAAAACATAACTAGGAAAAAGTTAAAAAATAATTCCATAATAGCTGCAGCATTAGTTAGTTTTCATATCATAGCAAGTAAATACCAAAAACTTCCAAAAAAAAAAATCCTAGAATTAAGCTGCACTAGAATCAACCAAAAGAAACTCTTCCTTTTTTTTTTTTTTGGACAGCATATTTATCTTCCGTAAATGAAACTATCATTCAATTTTTTCATCCTTTCCTTTTCTAAGGTTTATTTTGCAGAAAAAATTAAAATTTTCCAGCATTTGTGTATACATCTAATTATACACATAAACATATATTTTTTATGTAACATATACTATAGAAATATACTTGGTATTTTTGCTAAAAAAATATTTATACCATAAATATACATGGTGTTTTCACAAAAAGGAAAAAATTATACCATCAATATACATGGTAATTTTTCAACTGAAAAAAATATTTTTCGTGTAACATATTTATTTCATAAATTTGCATGGTATTTTCACAAAAATATACCTATACCATAAATATGCACGGTATTTTCACAAAAATATTTTTACACCATATATGTATAAGATATAATAAACATATACATGGTATAATGTATATAACCAATCTGAAACCTACGATCATTAATGGTATCTTTCCCTTCAGCCATAACCTAATGACTTAGTAGTAGCATAGAGTCGAACAACAACAAAAAAAATAGAAAATTGAGATAATGGGGTGTATCGACTCAAGAAGAAAGAGAGAATGAATTGAAAAATAGAATTAAGATAAAATATCAAGAGAATAATTATGGATTCCTGATGAAATAAATTTCATAATCCCAATTTAAGTGGATTAAGTAAGTATATCCAAAAGTAATAAAAGTTGCTAGTTTTGTTGCACTTTAAGAGTTGTGCTAATTATATTTATAACTCTTAAATAGTGATAAGACGTGCAAAATTCTCAAAACTAGAGACCACCCCAAAATAAGAAAGAATGGGCCTCTATGGGCAAACAAGGGCCCAATAGAAACTGAAGAATAATAATAAGTAGGAGAAAGAGAATGGGGAAGAAGGAAGGAAGAGAGATGTTGCAGTATCCATCGTTCATGTTACAGTATCCATGCTCTACTCGCATCATTCCGACGTCGTTTTTGCTGCCTGCTCAGTGGCCCCAACCTCAGAGTGACGAACTCCTCCTTGCCATGGAGGAATCTGATTTTGAAGAAAAGGTCCCTCTCTTTCAATACCTCATTAAATAATTACCTATCACATTTAAGGATTTCCAATTGTTTGACTCATATTCTGAGATTTGCTAGGAGGGGTTCACAAATATAAACAAGTAAACACAACAACAAACCAAGAGGGTTCAAGTGTTCAACATCTTATCTACTATATATATGTAAAAGACCTTGCATATATAGAGTAATTTTTCACTGAAGGGGTTTGCCCTTGCCCCTGACTGGCTAGGAGTTGCAACTTACATGAAGTATTTTTTTCCTTAATTCTTCTCCAAAAGATTCAATAATTGGCTTACTGAGTGTAAATATGTAGCTATAACAAAGCTGATATTCGCATGAAAGAAGTTTCCAATTAAGAGTTCGAGGTGAACTAGTCTCTAATTAAGAATGTGATACATCCTCTGTCTAAGCTTTGGTGGATAGAGTTAACTGGTACTTGTGCTGGTGGGAGGTAGCCAGTGGAATTAGAGGTGTGCACAAGCTGGTCCGAACACCACAGTTATTGATAAAAATGTGATACATAGCTTAAGAGGACAGGGGGACACAAATAGGAATGAATTAGCACTAGGAACATTTATCTCAAAGTAAATATACAATCGAGTTGACAAAATTCTAGCCTTAAGCATAGTTTTGAGCTTTCTCTATTATTCTGTGGCAACAAATGTAATATACAAAAGAAAGATGAACCAACTCTCTGCGTCTAAGTGATAAAATTTTTGGAAGAATTAGAAAAGTATAAATGGAGATGTTATGTAATTATGATGAGGATAGTGACAGCTAACTGTTAAGTTAAGAGAAGTCTTTGTTTTTTCCTTTGAATGGAAAGCAAGATTGACAGACAGTTACACTTGACAGAACCACCTTAGAATAGCTGGTTCATGGATGGAAGAAGGGCCAATGGAATGCCTATTGCCCATGGCTCTTGGCTTATAGGATCTACCTTCTAACTGGCATCTTCCCTAGGTTTAAGAAATGGAGATTTCTCTCTTACAGGGAGTGATTCCTTATGCATTATGCAAAACATAAGAAGGATGTAGTGCGATCATGCACCCAAGAGTGTGGCCTAGTGGTCGGTGAAGCGAGTGCATACCTTAAGAGACTAGGGTTCAAATCCGAACAAGGACCAAAAACACCAGGTGATTTCTTCACACCTGCTTAACCCCTGATGGTTAGTTACTCGGTACTTGTGTTGGTGGAAGGTAGCATGTACCCCGTGGAATAGTAGAGGTGCGCTCAAGTTGGATAGAACACTATGTTATAAGAAATAGGATGCAGTGAAGCTCTCTACAATATCCAGGATATACACATAATTGTTAAAACATTTCTTCGTCACTTGCCTTCAGAATCTCATTTTGCACAGAAGTGTTTTATCTTTTTCTTTATGTTTTTTTAATCTTTTGTTGTGTGTTTATGACACTTCTTTTAGCTTTTTATGCAGTCTCCCCCAAAATATGCCTGGCCTCAACCATCCCTGTATTTAGTTCCTTATCACCAGAATAATCGTTCCATTATTTGATATTATCATTAGTAAGTTATATTCATGAAAAAAGAAGAAGTTATATTCATGAATTGCTCTCAGTTCAAAAAAGTTTATGTAAGATGTTATTTCTGGATTTGTTCCAATGACAATTACCCTAAATTGAAGGTTTGTCATTTAAAATAACTGGTATGCTAACTGTTAAAGTATTAGTTGATTGGGTTGAAGAAATTTGGACTGCAAAATTCCCCTAATACCATGTGTATACCTCGTTATAATTACCAACTCAGGTATTGGAAGCCAACAACTAAATCTTAAGTTAGCAGTTTAGTAGAGCCTGCCTGTCTGACGATTTGAGGTTTGTTTATACAACTAACTTCTAGCTATTCAAGGCAGTGAAAATAATAAGGCCAATGAAGGATTACTGCTGAGGGAAAGGAGGGGGTAGAAATAAAAAGGAATGAGTCACGGTGAAGCAGAGGGAGACAAAATCATATTTAGTTTTACAGTTTCTCAAGAAATGTTCTACTAAAGTGGGTTGACCTTCATTTGTGACTACTTTCCTACTTTCAGCTTTACACTTCTCTTATTGATTTAGACGATTTTGACAGTTTTCACTAACCTCTACCTGGGTTAGTGTATTAAAATTTCCATTTTAGCCACCTACTCGTTCTAAAATAACGTGAAAATTTGTTCTCAATTTTGGGACTGGTCCCTCATGCTTTGTCTATGAACTGCTGACTTCAACAAGGAAATTAGAACAGTTCTGCAGCTTTTGTTTACCAAGACTTCTAGAAGTTGTTTTACCCCAAGGGCTCTGGTCTAGTGGTAAGAGCACAACTTGTCAGGTGTGAGTTAGGTTCGAACCTTGTCCTAGACAAAAATCTTGATATTTAAGTGGAGAAGGATAGAGGGGTGGCTCATTGTCCACCGAGTTTTGCACGGTGCGTTATTGATCCTTAGGGATTCTCGGTTATCAGAGGAAAAAAAGGACTTCTAGAACTTGTTTTCCTCATATAAAACAATTCACTTTGTGTCCTTATAATACTTTAGCTACATAGCTACATAGCTGGAGTTGGATACTTACTCTTTTAGTGTTTGCTGAGCTTTCTCTCTAGAGCTTGGGTGGGCTACAGCATTTTAGGTGACAACGTTTCTAATTATAGGGATCGCAAGTTATCTAAACACGAGAGTCCAGTTTTACCTAGTTTGGCTATGAAACTTCAAATAGTTGAGATGGTGTCTTGGCAGAAACAACTTGGATAGCGCATGGAGGTGCTTGCACGCGTTCGTTCTTATATATAGAGCAGCATACACTGTACAGTGCAAACTAGTAGGAAAAGTTTCCTGCGACAGAGTGGCTATCACTCTCCATAGGTCTATTCCGTTTGGGTTGTACAGAAAAGACAGTCTGGAGGATATATTTTAACCCTTAGGGCTACTTAGAATGTTAATGTAAGAAAAGGAGCTTAGCTCTTAAGTTCGTGAGAAGATAATCTACCTATTCTTCGAGTGTGGCAGCTCCTCCCTAGAATTTCCTAAACTTTCCTTTGTAGGGATGGAGCCTCACATAACTTGTACTAACTCTTTCGTGGGACCTGTTGCCCCATCTTAAGTAAGTTCAATTATTATTTTAAGTTGTCGAATAATAAGAACTGAGAAGTACCTGGCAGGACTTTCATTCTTTATGTTGCTGATAGCAAGTATTAAGATCAGAACCTTTATAATTTGGTTTTGCAACAATCATTAAAATCTTACCTTTTACTTGTAATTACAAGTTTTGCGTTCCCTTATGCATGTATTTTCTTGCTAGAATGAGGTTTAGTGTGACATAAGTAGTTACGTTCTCTGTCCCAATGAAAGGGACATATCTCATTTTCCCTGGAAGTCAGTTCGTTGAGAAATTGAACCTATGAAAGATAGAGAATTTGTGATAATGTCAAATTTGTTCATTGTTCTGATTAGGTTAAGTTGGTTAATTTCTTAAATAAACAAGAAAATGATTGAAAACTTTACTTGTGCTGGTGTTTTCTTTGAAAGAGCCTGAATAGTGTGACCTCTGATTCTCTGATAGTGTCTCAAGTTTTCCATGTTAGAACAAAAAGACTTGCTCATAAGGTAAGAAAAGCTTCTTGGAAGAGATTGAATCATGACCTTTTCCCTGGCTGGTGTCTTGATTCTCCCATATTGGGAATACCATTAAGACTTCAGAATTTAAAAAGTTTCCATATGGGAGAAAATGGGAAAGCTTTTCTTTGTGTAACCCATGATAAATTAAAACGGGATAAAGTGGGCATGCATCAAATAGATTGTTTTGGTTGGACCCAACTTTCCTTGCTTTGTTGCAACTCTTAAGTATGTTATGTTTGTCTTCTTTCCTTTTTCTGTAACTTCCGTTCTTGCTTTCATTTGCCATTACATTCTTTTTCCCTCTTTTCGAGAAGGAATTGTCTCGCATGTTGTCTGGCTTCATTTCGAGAAATTAAGATGCCTAGCTTTGGATGCTTTATCTTTTGACAGGATATTGGCCGATTCTACTATTTTGGATTTTTCAACCGGCAAGTACTACGACGTCCCTAACTTTTCCTTCTTGATGTTTGTAAATTTGCAGTGTAATGAAATCAGAAAGATGAACAGCAACTTAGTTGTAATTGGGAAGACGAACTTAGACAATGAGAAAGAAGACTTTGACAATGAAGCAGAGGATGATGATGCAGACAATGGCGATGAGTCAGAGGGTGATGACTTTGAGCAGGAAACTGGTTGACATGCCTCGATTGGTTTCCTATATCTTTATGTGCAGTGTATCTATGGTGTGCTTGGCAGTTCATGGTTCTAAAATTTGCTGAACAGTATTTAGATATTGCTTTGTGCAAGTGTTTTGTAGCCAAGGAAGGACGGTTGGCAACTTGGCATTTCCCCAATAGGAACGGCGAAAAGCCTTCGGGCTTTCTGTAAGAAGAATCATATATGAATAACTTGATGTTTGTTTATGTATTTTGGGTGATACGATCATTGAAGATTTTAATTTCTACATTAATTTGAAAGAGGAGATCTTTATTTTATGCAGTTCGGTACTTGGTCTATCGATTAAGCAACCAGCAGAAGATGCAAAAATAATAAAAATGGAGAGCTCGAAAACGCTCTGCATCCACATATCTGAAATATGCAATGACTGATGAACGACTTGCGTTTAATTCTTTTTTCATTCTGTAACTTCTAAATTTTAGTTGATCTCCCTATTAGTGGGTACATAATTTGCATCACTGTCATAGAGAAAACTAAAATATTGTCATTTAAGGTACATATAAATGATTTAATAGAGAAAATGTGATGATGGATAAAGTAGGAGAGTGCAACTAAAGCAAAATAATCCCTAAACATATTCAAACAACATTAATTAAGATGCTCTCTAAATTAGTGGTGGAGAATACGGTCATATGCATTCTGGGGACCAATCTTGATGTCATGGCCCCTTTTTTATTCCTTATAAAAAGTATTTCTGAAGTGGTTTTGGAGCAATTCAATATATTATCAATTTGCATGATATAAAGGAAAGGCTCAATCTACTCAACACTGATCCACACTTAGATAAGGCAGGGCTTCTGAAAATGAGTCATGGATTATCCTAGTAGAGATTGTGTCCTACGTACAGTAGCCATTGAAGGATTTAAAATTATCAAATTGATTCTCTTTTTTAATTTGCAGTTGAGTGCATCACCAAATCGACAATTTCTTGGTGTCATGTAGAAGTAGACAATTTTCCCTTTCAACTTTTTCGTAAATGTCAAAACAAAAAAGAAGGTCTTGATATATTTTCCTTTACCTTTAATGTTCAATCTTTATCTTCCACATTTATCAAGACTGCTCTGATTATGATTATTAGAATATAGAGTTATCTAAAATTCCAATTATCGGACCTAACGCCTGGTCTGTTCAGTTCAGAAACTTGTATACAGATTAACAATAATCAGTCAAGCACACTCTTGGCCTTCCATTCAATTGCAGAACACTGGACAATTAAAAAATAATGATTGAATTTTCTTTACCTTTTTCTTAGAGAAACAATCAATTTATAAATTAGTTAGGATGTACACATCTTAGATGTTGCTAATTAATTAATATGGCCTAACTAAAGATAAATGTTCGGGCAGCCAAAATCTTGGTTTGACTCGTGATTACAACAAAAATCTCAACTTTGTAGCTGATCTACTTCAATCTATTTGATTTACCTAGATTAAAATCTATTGTGTGTACTTCATAATTTTTTAAAAAGTATTAATCAAGGTTATCGATACTGTTGAACCTATAACCTCAATTCTAAGTCCGCTCTTGTTGAAACGTATAGTGAAGCTCGTATTGGGAGTACTGTTGTTTCTAACCCATAAAAACGTAACACATTTCACCCCCTCAAGTTTGCAAATTCGGTCTATCTAATAAATGGCTTGATAGTTAGCAAAATTGACACATGAAAAACTGTCAAAATATTTTTTAAAAATTCTTTTATTTTTTATTTTTAACTAATGCGTTTTATATAGTCATAAAAAGAAAAAAATATTACGTACTTAAAAAAGTTTAAAAGAACAAACAAAAAAGTTAAACATAATAAGAATTGAGCGTGATTAAGTTGTAGCCCAATTTTTAGCCTAGTTTAGCAGAATCGATTTCAGATTAAATAATTTTTAGCCAGGTTATTGACCCGCCATTGTATTAACCTATATTTTGATCTACTCAAATTCAACTCAATCCTTCCATTTAGCGCCCCTAATTATTCCCATCCTTTATGTTGATTAGTGTATCATGTAATATGAGAATGTAAATTATTAAAGAAAAGTAGCTGTACTCTTATTTATTTATGTTTAGGCAACCACAACTTCAACTAGTTTCGTCTAACTAATTAAGTTTTATTCGTAGCATGAGCATATTCCAAAAATCAATCATACTGCCGGTACTTTCAACAAGTGCCAAGTACACAGCCTTTCAAATACGACTAGGGCCAAATCCCAGAAAATATGCACCAGCATACCACCCTAATATTCTGCCTTAATAATATTCCAGCTGTTGACAATATTAAAAGTATTTAAAACTTGTTCAATGCAGCCATCTCTTCAACTAGACCGTTCTACCAAACATTGATATTTCCTTGAATTTTCTAGTTGGCCAACTTGCTCCAGGTCAAATCAACTAATATTCCTCTACATTTGGACTTATAGTTAGTTCCCTTCTAGTTTCGCAATATTGTCCCGGTTTTAAAAGGAAAAAAAAAAGGCTTTTTGTTCAAATAAATAAATTAATTTAAAAATTAGAGTCGGAGCAATAAAGTAGGACGATTTCAGTTAAATAACTGATCAGTTTTAACCTAAGCAAATTTTGCACAAGTTATCAATTGTAATCTAAACAAACTTTGCACAAGTTATAGTACAATCTTTTATTCCCTCTGTCCCAATTTATTTGATATTTTGCTTTTCAAGAATCAAACGAGTTGTTCTTTCACCATAATTTTTTCATATGCATTTTAAATTATTAATTATGGTGATTTATAGTACTTTTTATATAATTTTTGAATACGTAAATTTTATTTAGAAAAATCTAAAATATGAACAATACTCAATTTATCACTTTTCCCTTAAAACAAAATCAAACTAAGCGATTTGCTTAAACGAGTCCCCACTGCACTCGTTATGCCATAAACAATCCATATACCTACTTGCACCTTGAGTCGTCCAACCACTCATTTTCATCTTAATTTTCATCGTATTTTTAATGATTACTTCACATGTTTTAACTTTATGATTAAGCATATATTTTTACATCAAAATATTTTATATAATCTTTTGTCGTTCACCTTTTAATATGATTTTAACATATTTTTTTCAAATCCTAGTATCGACATCTATCGTCAGTTTAATTTCTACATTTCATTTTAAATTAAGTAGCATATCATATGTTCGTGGAGCTTATGACGGCTTCTGACCTGCCTCGAATTCTGCCTCAAACGCAACTGATTCAATTTACCTAGATTTCTTCCTGGTTTTATTAAGTTTTAATATCATATGATATAGTCCCTTTGAATTATTATTTCACGCAAGCTGCTCCTCTGTTCCTTTGCCACCTCATAATGCAAAATAGGCCCCTGAAATATCTCAAAAGTAAAAGCGTTAAATAAGAATGAATTGAAACCCCATAAAATAGGTACATACCACTGGGAAATAATTAAAACGCCTGGGAAGATGTACACGTGGACCCCTCCAACCAAAATTACCCTAAAAAGGAAGTTATATACAGAATCCTAAAGCGTGTGAAGCCTACATAGTCACTCGTGCCACCTAAACACGGGTGCCACACTCCATATTATGTACACGTGTCAACAGCAGAATGGTCCAATTCCCTGGGCCTAACGGAATCAATTGAGGCCCCAAATTATGCCTACAAGATTGGGCCGAGAACATACGAATTAAAAATAAAAAAGAAAACAAATCCTAAAGCAACACGCCAGTTGCCAACAAACGGAACCCTAACGGCCGTGTGAACAAGTCCAAAAATGGGCAAACTCAGTAGAATCCACACGACTTGAATTTTGCTACTACGAGTAATAGATATCTCAAAATTCACCTCACAATTGAATTGAATTGCAGTCTCAAATAATGTACAATCCAATTCATCAAACCCAAATTTCAATCGCCATTTGTCATTGTATATAATTCTTCTTCATTTGATATATATTTTCTTTTTCTTTTTCTTTTTTTTTGGGATCTTTTTTGTGGTGAGGAACTTCACTTTGTCTACGTGCTCAACTCATATACGTCCTGAAATAACTCAATTTTATTCTCTTAATTATTTCTAATGGCTATGGTTTCGAGGAGCAACATAGTAACGATGCCTAGGGTAATAAAACTTAGTGTTCCTTCCGCCAACTGGATATCCAAAAGCTGGAGAATCATAACACCTTGCTGCCGCCGCCACATAAGACGGAGGCGAATAGAAGCAGTTGACCTTTTCAGTCTTCATTCTCGTTGCCGGAAAGTCAAAGCACGACATAGGCGATAACGGAGGGGAGATTTTTTTTGTGGAGTTGAGTGGAAATAAAACAGCTCTAATCTTCATCTCCGAATCACATCGATCGTACTCTTGAATCACATTCAACAAGTCCTCATCACACATAATTGATACCAAAACATCCAAATCTTCACTTGGCAACTTACACTTCAAACTCATAGATGATCCACACAATTCTCCAAACTTCACCATCAATTCTGCATCAGTAAATTTAATCAGCCTCTAACTAAAAAAAAAAAGAAGCAATAACCATAAGGAAATGAATTAATGAATGAATATACACACACCTGAGAAAGAGATAGATCTATCAACGGAGAGAACTCTGGTAAACCCACCGATGTAACGGAGTTTGCCATCGGAGCGACGGGGGATGATTCTACCGTTGTAACTATAAAGAAACTTGATCACTTGTGTATTGTTTATAGACTTCATGCTTTGATTTGAGTACGAGGTAAGGAATTAAAAAGTGAATTTTTGAGTTGGAAAAGGAGAGAAGAAAGGGGGAAAGCTTCTAGAGAAAGAGAAGATGCTATTGAGATTGTGGGCACCTTCAAGAAACATAACGCTAGGTAATGAGCTGTATATATAGGGTTTGCGGCGCGTGAGGAGTTGGAATTTTTATTGCCTTGAATGAATACAAAGCGGAGAAGTAAAGCAAAGGAGAAAATGTATATTGGCACTTCTACCCCCTATTTTGTGTTGGCCTTTTGACTTGGGCTGCTCGTAACAAATACTCATACGTGAGATATTTAATTTGACACAAAATTTAATAAAGAAACGAGATTTTTGAATTTGTGGCCCAATGAGTCATATTTGTGTGTTGTAACTTATTTTATTAAAAGTAAAATGAATATTTTAAAGTTAAATTCTTTATTAAATATATAAAAGTGTTTTTTTTGGAAGAATTAATGAGTAAAAAGTGTCATATAAATTATAAAAATGAAAATAATTTTTTTATAAGACATAAATTTATATTTTTACATCATAATATTTTTTAAATTATGTCTCGCATCATTTTTGTCTTTAAAGAATTTACGTCCCATTAGTCATAAGTTTGACCGAAAGAGCAAAAATCAAAGAGCAGTCCATTTGAAGGGCAAAAATTGAAGACCAGCTCATTTAAAAGGGAATTAGTGCAATTTCTTCTATGGGGTTGGGGTTGGCGTGGGTGTGGGGTAAGGAGGTTATTCGGATATTCGTTAATACTTTCTTGGAATAAGGGATTTTAGAAAAACGGATGGTCCAGTCAAGATGAGATGAGTGGCAGTGATGAGCTGTTGGGCTTACGGGTAGGTTTCGTGGAGTTACAAGAAAGGGCTGGGTGGATTGGGAATTTGGCCCGATCTGTTATTTGGGTCACTTGCCCATCCACGAGTTCTCAACGAACTCAAACCTGCTATTTTTGTCATCTTCTCTATGCTAACTCCTTTGGTCCCACTCACATTTCCCTTTTGCATTGGGTTTGTTATTTTTTAGTTTCTCAATCAATATTTCTCATTATTTTAACAAAAAGTTCCCTTATTTTCGCTATTCCTTCTCCTCCATTTAATTTTTATATATATATGGTACTCTAATTTGTTCTCAATGAATATTATTTTCTTTATATGTAAAAATAATTTAATTTTTTATTTTATTTTGAGCCAATAAAGGTATAGATTCTAATGTAAAGACTTCTCACTGGGAAGTTTTTCCTTTTTCTTTTTAAATGCTTCGGGTACTGGGTACAGGAAGATTAGATATTCTTGACATATTATTATTTTTTTATTTAAAGTAATTTAATTTTAAATCTGTATTTATACTTTTGAGCTAACAGACTAAACACTCTCATAGTAAAAATTCTCACTAGATAAGTTTTTCTTTTACATCTTTTTCAATGCTCTGGGGATTGAGCACAAGCAAGATTGAATTTTTCTAGAAAAATAGTACTAGTGGTGTCCTCACAGTTACCTCGATGTATGAGGTTCTTAGCAATTCTAAGCATCTTCTTTCTGATAGAGTCTGAAAATTAATCTGGGGTTGGTTCGAGGCTGAAAAAATTCGAATGTTCCTTTGGTTGTGTGGCAAAGGTAGAATCCTTACAAATTTGGAGAGATATCACAGACATTTTAACTCAGAGGGTACTTGCACGGCTTGTGGAGCAGAAGAGGAGTCTGTCTTGCATGTTTTGCGGGATTGCATTCATGCTTGGGCTAGCTGGGTTCGCATTCTTGATCCATATGACTTGTCTCGGTTATTTGCTCTTGGTGTCCATGATTGGCTTACTGACAATTTAATGTCTAAATGCAAGGTAGTTACAAAAGATGATTGGAGAATCTTCTTCGGATACACCTGCTGGAAAATTTGAATGTGGCGTAATAATGCTCTTTTTCAAAATGAGTAGCTTTCGGTGGACAAAAATATAACAGCCCTTGTTAGCATGGTTAGAGCTTGTGCTACTTCTTGGATTTCGTTGAAGAATATTGGGGAAGTGTCTAACAACAAGCACATAGTTTCGTTCGGCTGGTCACCTCCTAGCATTAAGGGGGTAGCTTTGAACACGGATGGGGCTCTTTCTTAACTAGAGTATTTTGATGGAAACTGCAGGCGGTGTATTTTGTGATTCTGATAGCAGGTGGCTTGGAGGATTTTCAGTCAAAATTGGAGTTTGTACATCATTTAGAGCAGAGCTATGGTGAGGCCTCACTGGCCTTCAGGAAGCCTGGGCAGGGGTTGGCGCCAAGTTGCCTTGCAAATTGATAATGCTAGTATAGTTCAGGTACTGCAGGGTAGAAGAAATGTGCCTCATCGGAATGGTGATATTGTCAACCGCATTCGTCACCTCATGGCTAGGAATTGGGTGGTCTTTGTTGCCCATATTTACAGGGAGGCTAATTCAGTTGTTGATGGGTTAGCTAATTTGGCGTTTAGTCAAGAGTTTCGCTTTGAATGACATTTACACATGCCTTCTAGCATTTCTTCGCGTGCTGCAGGAGATCTAGTGGGGGTCTCATTCCCTCGCCTAGCTTCGAACTAGTTTCTTGTTGTTATTTCTCTTTTTTCAAAAAAAATATCTTTGCCAGGATTGTATTTTTAATTGAAATTTAAAGCACAAGGAAGATTAGATATTTTTGACAGGATTGGATTGTGATTTGTGGGGATGAAATTGAATAGCGTTCAAACTTTCGAATTGCAATCTAGACAGCAGCCCTCCCTTTTCTGATAGGACTGACGCAGGGAAGGTAGACCCAATTAAAAGAAGAACAACCAAATTTAATTTTCAAAACTGTAGTTAAAAGATATTTAAAATTGCTACATTTTTTGGTAGTGAAAAAATATATTTTATAAAGTAATACATAGTTATTATTACATCAATGAGTGTTACGAGTGCATCAGAAGTAACGATTTCGTGATAATTTTTCTCCACTTCATCTACTCTTTTATTTTATTTTTTTAATTTTTATTGGAGTCATTTTCGTAACGTATTTTGCAGGAAATTCTAAGAGAGAGAAAAGGAAAAAAAAAGTATGAATATGGAGATAGATATTCAGAATAAGAAAGTTCTGAAAACAACTACTATTACTTTAAATGAAAATCTTGAAAATGAAGATGCGAGGTAAATTTGAACAGTGATTTTCAAAGAATGTTTATGATACACCTTTTGCGTACATTTGACGGTGATATAAATCGGTGAAGTATCACTCATCTGAAGGTGAAAAAATTGGGTCCACTGACTCCCGGATACGTGTTTATTAAATTAAATATAAAAGGATTAAAATATAGAGTAAAAAATTATAACTCATCGGAGTTTGAATATTAAACATTAGGACTTTTGTTGTAGATTAAATTATTTTGATTTTTGTTATAAAACATAATAATGTAAATTTAGTAAAAAAGTTGAAATTATATGACCATTAATGAAATTATCCTAAAAAACAGTACAACATTTTTTCATAATTATTCTAACTATATATATAGAAGCACGGGTGGGATCGTCGTCCGTCCCACCACAAAAAAAAAAAAAAAAAAAAATGGGCCCCATACTAAACACCAAGCAATTTAAAAAAAAAAAAAAAAAAGTGGATCCCATATTAAAAAGACAAATAATGTCAAAAAAAAAAGTCACATTTATATTAAAAAATCAAATAATATTCATATAATTTCCAAAATATCTCATTAAGTGAATAATGATGGATTTATTGTCACATGCGTATCAACCCATTAGTGGGAGCAAATGAAATTATTGTACAACAAAAAATATGGATCCCATATTATTGCTTTTCTTCAAAAGGTTAAGTAGCCAAATCGTACAATTTTCTTTCTTTTTTTATATTAGCTTAAAATTTAATCTAGATATTGAACTATTGTATTTGCTATTCCACCATGTCATTTATTTGTTTTACTTAAAATATTTATATTTTAAAATAAGATAGAATTTAATTACTTTTTCATTTTTATTCTTACTCTAATAAATGTGAAAAGAGGTTAATGTCGTAAAAGAAAAAATAATATCAAATGGAGATCAAATAATGAATAAGGTAAATTAATCAAATTATAATTCTAATCGACGTTTCCTTAAAAAACCACGCAAAAGACAACATGACGAGTAAAATGAGCTAAATCGAGAATATTTACCAAAAATTAAAAAATAGTAGTTTTTCGTTTAAATAGAAAATCAAATTTCTACTTTGTTTCGTTTTAAACATGTAAAATTAATTTAACAATTTGAATCAGAATCATCCAAATCAAAATTTGAAAAAAAATAATAAGTATTTTACACCTTTAAATTAATCGAATTAAAAGCGAAAGTATCAGGCGATCACTTAAATATTGCTCTTGTTTTATCTCAAAGAGAGGAAAATAGTTTCCTTTTAAACAAGTCTTCTCTTTTAAAAAGTATTAATAAATTTTTGCAGACTTTGTATTCATAGCAAACACTAATATAATAAAGTTTTGGATACGGAGCACAAACTACAATGTTATATTAATCGTGTTTATCAAATTTTTACTTTGTTTTGTTTTAAACATGTAAAATTAATTTAACAATTTGAATTAGAATTATCCAAATCAAAATTTGATAAAAAATAATAAGTATTTTACACCTTTAAATTAATCGAATTAAAATTGAAAGTATCAGGCGATGCTTAAATATTGCTATTGTTTTATCTCAAAGAGAGGAAAATAGTTTCCTTTTAAACAAGTCTTCTCTTTTAAAAAGTATTAATAAATTTTTGCAGACTTTGTATTCGTAGCAAACACTAATATAATAAAGTTTTAGATACGAAACACAAACTACAATCTTATATTAATCGTGTTTTGAACATAGTATATATATATATATATATATATATATATATATATATATATATATATATATATATATATATATATTCCACCGTTCTTCTATCTCTCTTCCTAGAGCTCTTGGTAGTTTATTAAATAATTTCCTTCCTAGTTCTTGATCAAAAGCGTTTCCACTAATTGTACAATAATAAAAATAATCATTTAAAAAAAATTTAATATGAAACCAGCTACTTATGCTTAACTGCTCTAATTTGATTAAAGCATTTCTTTGTAGTATTACTAATCCACTATTTGGATCTTCTCCTGTAATTAAAGTATGTATTTTATTAGTAAAATTGTATGGATTTGCTCCCATGGATACTAGGTATTGGAATTCCATTGGAAAATCCTCCTTATATGCTTCCCATAGAGCTTTATTTGATTCTCCTAAAATGTCTCTAAGTATTTATACATAGTTTCCGTATCCGTATCATTATAAGTTTTTATATAGTTGCTACTACTATTCCTTTCCAAAAGTCTATTCCGAATTCCATCTTTGTGGATCATGAGTGCTATATTTAATATTTTTCCTTTATTACCTCCTTCTTGGAGAATAATAGGTTCTTCTATAGGCATTCTTTTCCACGATGGTTTTATATTTTCTATTGGTTCTCTGCCGATCTAAAAACTCTTCTTCTAGGTACATTTCACGTGTGCTCGTGTCTCTTCGTGTATTGTTCTCTGTTGTTCTTTGAAATGGACTAGAACTAGATGCACTAGATTCCATTAATTCTTTTTGGCTTATTATTGAGTCTATTTCTTCATCACTATCTTGTATATCTTCTAATATCTTATCGAAAGCGACTGATTTCTCTTGGTGTATATGTTCTACTCTATATCCCCAATTATCGATTCTAACTCCACATAATTTAAAGTGACTTATAGTTTCTTCTATTGTTAGATCTCCTAACTTACATCCTTTACATCTAAAAGTTATATTGTTATTTTTTCTATGACGTATTTTTGCTTCTTCTATAGCTATGTCTACTTCAAAATCTTTTTGTATTAATTCTATGTTCATAAAGGTTGACTCAGTAGGGTTCATTTTCATCTAAAGTACTTTCTTCTTCTCCGTGTCTCTTTGTGGTGTATAATTATAATTGGTAAATCTTATAGATGTCTCTCCTTTAGAATTAGTGTACATTAGGTGCGACTGGGTTGTAAAATCTTCTTTCTACTAAAGTCTTCTAATTTCCATTCTAACCCTGCGTATTCTTCAGGATTTATTTTTATAGGTTTAATTAAATTTATTCCTCTATTTCCCATCTTCTACTTTAATCTTAAACTTAGTATTACTATTATTTGTCATTTTTCCTAAAAATCCTACGCACATTAGTAAATTATTACCATTACACATTTCTTCGTATCCTTTAGTCTGTATTCCTATTTTTATATATTTTCGAATCTCGCTAAATTCATTATAAAGTCTAGACTAATATAAAAAATTCCTCCATTATTTGTCATATCTACCTCTGTTATTCCGATTATTGACTTCTTCATGTCTGACCATCTATCATCGTAAATTACTATTAAGACTTTAGTTCCTAAATTTTTTTCTAGTTAATCCTTTTAATCCTATTACTATTAATCCCATATGCATTAGCGTCCTTCCCGTATTTTTTATTTGTCTTAAAGCTTCTGGATTTATTAGATTTATAGTAGTAACTTTAGTTCCTATGGCTGACAATTGCTCTTCTCTATAATGTCTATACAACTGTGCTGTTCTTGAAAACTGTCCTATGTTGTATAAAGTCTTTGGATTTAATAGTTTTAATTGATTTTGTTGAAAAATTTGTATGTCTCGGTCCACATCTATTACCTCACTTAACTGTTGGTTGTTTTCCTCTGGTGTTCTTCTACTTAAAATTCTTGATAAAAAATTATTACCTATTCTATTTTCTCGAAAAAACTTACTCTTGGTCTTGCTTGCCTTTTGTTTCTCCTTCGTTTCTTGATCTAATTGGAAGAAGGTCCATTTTTGTGCTTTTCTAGTTATTTTGACTTTTTCTTTTTGAGGTGTTATTTCTACCTTTTTTAATTGGTCTATTAATTCTTCCACTTCTTTAGCGGGCTCTTTATTTTTCTCTTTTTGTTCACTTAACAATACAACGCGCTCACTTATTACTTCTAACTTTGGCACTATTATTTCGATTTTCTTTATTGTTTCTAAGATTAATGAGATTATCGTAATATTTTGTTGTAGTGTTATTTGATCTGATTTAGCGTTAGGTATATAATCTTTATAGTCTGCTGGTAAAGGTATAGACTTTTCTATTAATTTTGAGGCTTCGTGTTGAGCTAAGGTCGGTTTACTCATAAAAGAGTGATTTCTTTTAGTTCTTCTCTTTGTCTTTTTTAATTCCTTAATATCACTAGTTAAAACTTGTATCTGTTCCGTTATTTTAGAGACTATTTGGGTTGTCTTTAGTTCTATCTCTTTTGGTTTCTCTGTAATAGCTTTAACTAATTTTTCGATTTCCGTCTTTGTAGGTAATTTTTCTAGATTAAATTTGTTAACTAGAGTCTGAACTTTCCTTTCTAATTCTAATTCTTGTGTTTTTAAGTAATCGAGATTTTTTTCTACTTTTTCGAAAGTTTTCTTTTGCTTAGTTTGGGATGCTTCTACCACCTCTAATATTCTATTAGTGTTTTTATTATTTTCTTGTATTTTTTCACTAAAATTTATGACTAAATCTACTAATGTGTTCAACTTTTTGTCTTCACTATGTAATATATGGTCTCCGTTACTGAAATTACACTTTATAATACTATGATCTTTTAATGCTCTATATTTCTTTTCTGGGTATATTCTTAAGTCTAAGTATTCTAGATTTTTTAATGTATCTATTTTTCTAGCTTTATTTATTATCCTAACGGAATCTTTATTTTACAAACTTTCTTCAAGAGTACTCTATTCTAGTTGTATATCTTTCTATATCTTCTTTTATACCCCGTAAGTTTTTTTCACGTTATATAGCAGAGATTGTTTCTTCGTTAATCTGACTTTGTAAGAGTCTATTGTTTATTAGTGATGATAATGTTTCTGAATTTATTATTTCTAAATATGCACTTAACGCCTTTTCTACTTGTCTATATTCTCGTCTTTTCTCTATATCTCTATATAATAACCAATGATCGATAGCTATTTGTCTAACAAAGGGTAGTGTTCTCATATAATTAATATGGTCTAAATCGCTTGTGGTTCTTTGAGGTCTTTCTAGATTTTATATATCCTAGTAACTTATATTCTAATCCTGATATTATATCTATTAATTCTTGTAGTCTTAACTGGTTTTCTTTGGTACTACTTAATTTAATATATTAAGGTATAGGTTATTTAATTCTTGTTTGACTTTTAAATAATGATCTTGCATCTATTAACCTAAAGGCATAAAGTTTACTTGTTGTTCTATATTGTCTAAGATAGTCTTCGGTTCTAAATATAGCGTCGTTGGTAAAATGAACTTCCCAAAGGAGATTATTTCGAAAACTTAATATTGTTGTATTATGATTTAATTCTTCTCTATAAGCTATGTCTAAATAGTTAATGTGTTCGGTAAGGAACTTTCTTGAGCTTCTAAGGTTTTCTAGTCTTTTTCTAGTAATATAGATCATGCGATGGTGAAAACTTATATGTTTAGCAAAACGGTGTTGTCTCATTAACTCTTGTCTAATAGTAGGTGCTTGCTTTCTTCTTCTAGCGGAAAAAGGTCTTCTCATATAATTTTAGATAAGTCTAAGGTTCCAAAAATCTTCTCGCTCTGATACCAATATTAAAGGGGGTAGTAAATTTTTCAATAAGTTCTTTCAATAAGAAAAGTTCAAAGGACAAAGCGGGAAATTAAAGTTGTTTTTAAATAAATTTTTAACAATCCTACTCGGTACTTCCTCTCTCCCAAATTTCTTCTTATTATGTAGTTATAACTAATTTTCTGTCTATCTCCCAAACTTTTAATAATTTTTTTTTTTTTTGAACAGTCTAAGATAGTCTCTAAGTATTTATACATAGTTTCCGCATCTGTATCATTATAAGTTTTTATATAGTCTGCTACTACTATTCCTTTCCAAAGGTCTATTAAGTTTTTAATTCCATCTTTGTGGATCATGAAAATTCCATCTTGAGGCCGCTATATTTAATATTTTTCCTTTATTACCTCCTTCTTGGAGAATAATAGGTTCTTCTATAGGCATTCTTTTCCCCGATGGTTTAATATTTTCTATTGGTTCTCCGCCGATCTAAAAACTCTTCTTCTAGGTACATTTCGTGCTCGTGTCTACCGTGTATTGTTCTCCGTTGTTCTTTGAAATGGACTAGAACTAGATGCACTAGATTCCATTAATTCTTTTTGGCTTATTATTGAGTCTATTTCTTCATCACTATCTTGTATATCTTCTAATATCTTATCGAAAGCGACCGATTTCTCTTGGTGTATATATTTCTACTCTATATCCCCAATTATCGGTTCTAGCTCCACATAATTTAAAGTGACTTATAGTTTCTTCTATTGTTAGATCTCCTAACTTACATCCTTTACATCTAAAAGTTATATTGTTATTTTTTCTATGACGTATTTTTTGCTTCTTCTATAGCTATGTCTACTTCAAAATCTTTTTGTATTAATTCTATGTTCATAAAGGTTGACTCGGTAGGTTCATTTTCATCGGGACATTTCGAATGGTTAGTAATGCCATTTGGATTAAAAATGACTCCACCAATTTTTCAAAGAAAAATGGATAGCATATTTGGAGACTATAAAAGATTTGTCCTAGTATATGTAGATGATATATTAGTATTTAGTAAAGACATGAAAGAACATTTAGGACACCTCAGGACGAGTATTTAGATTATTTGTAGAAAATGGAATAATAATTAGCAAGAAAAAGATGGAATTATGTAAAAGCCATATAAACTTTTTAGGAGTAGTACTAGGAGATGGTAAAATAAAATTGCAACCGCATGTAGCCAAAAAGGCCTTAGAAATGCCAGATAAATTAGATAATGTTAAAGAATTACAAAAATTCTTAGGAATAGTAAATTATGCTAGAAGTTTTATAAAAGACTTAGGAAAAATAGTAGGGCCATTGTATTCAAAAACTGGATCAAATGGTCAAAAACACTTTAATACCGAAGATATTAGATTGGTACAGAAAATTAAAGAAAAAATAAAAAATATTCCAGACTTAAATATGCCCCTAGAAACAGATTATTTCATTATAGAAACAGATGGAAGCTTCGAAGGATGGGGAGCCGTATTAAAGGCAAAACCAAATAAATATAGTAATAAAACTGAAGAAAGGATATGTGCTTATCAAAGCGGTAAGTACCGAGAAAAAGGAAATATGAGTAGTATAGACGCCGAAATTTTAGCTGTAATATATGGCCTAAATAGTTTTAGATTATATATACTAAATAAACCAGAAATATTGGTAAGAACAGACTGTGAAGCTATAGTCAAATTTTATCAAAAAATTAATGATAAAAGTAGCCATAGACGAAGATGGTTAAACTTTATGGATACTATTTCAATTTATAATTTAACATTCGAACATATAAAAGGAAAAGATAATAATCTAGCAGACCAATTAAGTAGATTAAAGATCACATCTAACTAATTTTCTATTTGAACAGCATGAGACCATCAAGTTCTCAAACAACAGACAAGGGAAAAGGCATAACCTTTGAAAAATTGGTGGAGCTGTCTTTAATCCAAATGGCATTACTAACCATTCGAAATGTCCTTCAGGACAGGTAAATGCAGTCCATTCTATACTTTCTTCATGCATTCGTACCTGCCAATATCCTGATTTACAATCAAATTTACTAAAGATTTTTTTACTTTGTATTCTATTTATTAGCTCTGTTTTGTCTGGTAACTTATATCCATCTGTTCTGGTGTTATCATTAAGTCTTTTGTAATTTATTACCATTCGAGCTTTTCCTCTTACTATCTCACTATGATTTCTTACCATAAATGCGGCAGATCTATGTTTAGAAGTAGATCTTCTTATTACTCCTAAATCTAACAATTCTTTTATTTGTACTTTAAAGTCTTCTACGTCTTGGTTAGTTGCTTCTATTGAATTTTGTTTTAATTATATATTCTGGATTTATTATGTCTAATTTACATACAATTTTGTTATTTTTTTCAATGTTTTAAAGGTTTTTCACCTATAATTTCTATCTCATCTAGTATTCTTATTATATTATCTAAATCTTTTTGGTTTTTTATTACTCCTATCTTTTCTATCCCTGTTTTAAAATTATATAATTCTGTTTCTATATATATTAAAGTATAATTTTTTTCTATTAGATTATCGTCGTCTGGTATTTCTTCTTCTTCTAGAATTAAATTCTTTATTTCTCTTTTGCTTTTACAGCATGTATTGTTGTCTTGACAATCCTTACAACAACTCTATTCTTTCTTTTGTAGGTTTATTTGGTCTGGAGTAGAGATCTTCTTATGTCTGATTCTAGTTTCGGTTTTATGAGCTTGTACTGGTGTATGAGTAATATTTTTTAGAAAAATTACTCCATCTCTTGTAATCATGCAACTTCCATTGTTATGTAACATAAAGTCTAACCCGATGACGACGTCTATATTTATATTCAAGTCTCTTACCCATATTTTATCCATTTTATAACTGGGTTTGTAAAATTCTGAACAAGTGTTGATAAAGCTAATGTATGCCTTATGAACATAATGTTTATATATATTATGAGTTCCATCCATTTGCATGGCTGCAACTGGTTTGTCTAGAACTTTTATTTTTAAATAAATTTTTAACAATCCTACTCGGTACTTCCTCTCTCCCAAATTTCTTCTTATTATGTAGTTATAACTAATTTTCTGTCTATCTCCCAAACTTTTAATAATTTTTTTTTGAACAGTAAAAATGAACAGTACTTTTTGAACAGTAACTTTTTTTTTTTAAATTTTTTTTTTTTTTTTTTATTTTTTTTATCAACCCATTAGTGGGAGCAAATGAAATTATTGTACAGCAAAAAATATGAATCCCATAATATTGTTTTTCTTCAAAAGGTTAAGTAGCCAAATCATACAATTTTCTTTCTTTTTTTATATTAGCATGAGATCTAATCTAAATATTGAACTGTTGTATTTGCTATTCCGCCATGTCATTTATTTGTTATGTTTACTAAAATAAATATACTTAAAATATTTATATTTTAAAATAAGATAGAATTTAATTACTTTTTCATTTTTATTCTTACTCTAATAAATGTGAAAAGAGATTAATGTCATAAAAAAGAAAAAATAATAGCAAATGAAGATCAAATAATGAATAAAGTAAATTAGTCAAATTATAATTTTAATTGACGTTTCCTTAAAAAATCATGCAAAAGACAACATGACAAGTAAAATGAGCTAAACCGAGAATATTTACCAAAAATAAAAAAAAATAGCATTTCTTCGGTTAAATAGAAAATCAAATTTCTACTTTTTTTCGTTTTAAACATGTAAAATTAATTTAATAATTAGAATTAGAATTATCCAAATCAAAATTTGATAAAAAATAATACGTATTTTACACCATTAAATTAATCGAATTAAAATTTAAAGTATCAACTGATGCTTAAACATTGCTATTATTTTATCTTAAAGAGAAGAAAATAGTTTCCTTTTAAACAAGTCTTCTCTTTTAAAAAATATTAATAAATATTTGCCGACTTTGTATTCATAGCAAACACTAATATAATAAAGTTTTAGATACGGATCACAAACTAAAATGTTATATTAATCGTGTTTTGAGCATAGTGTATATATCCTTACTCTAATAAATGTGAAAAGAGATTAATGTCGCAAAAGAAAAAATAATAGCAAATGAAGATCAAATAATGAATAAAGTAAATTAGTCAAATTATAATTTTAATTGACGTTTCCTTAAAAAATCATGCAAAAGACAACATGACAAGTAAAATGAGCTAAACCGAGAATATTTACCAAAAATAAAAAAAATAGCATTTCTTCGGTTAAATAGAAAATCAAATTTCTACTTTATTTCGTTTTAAACATGTAAAATTAATTTAATAATTAGAATTAGAATTATCCAAATCAAAATTTGATAAAAAATAATAAGTATTTTACACCTTTAAATTAATCGAATTAAAATTTAAAGTATCAACTGATGCTTAAACATTGCTATTATTTTATCTAAAAAAGAGAGGAAAATAGTTTCTTTTTAAACAAGTCTTCTCTTTTAAAAAGTATTAATAAATATTTGTCGACTTTGTATTCATAGCAAACACTAATATAATAAAGTTTTAGATACGGAGCACAAACTAAAATGTTATATTAATCGTATATATATATATATATATATATATATATATATATATATATATATATATATATATATATATATATATAGTACAAACTTATATATGTTTATTAGCAATAAAAAATATACATATTATCACTATCCTAACACAATTACATATATATAAATACACTATAATTTGCGCATTATATATATATATATATATATATATATAAGTAATATTTTTAAAATCACTAAAAGAGTAATCTGCTCAGAATGTAATGATATCACACTGATAAAGTCTCATGTACAGTCTCAAACATCATCTTTTGTATTTTTCTTTAATTTCTTTTGGACTGGAGTTCCCCTTTGTTTATCTTTTAAAAAATAAAATTACCCCTTTGTTTTAGCCGACTCAAAAACATATGACATACTCGCGTCGGTATGGTGTTTTCTATTCACGCGAGGGAGAGTAGTTCGGTTGAGTCGTATCCCCCCATATTAGCATTTGGCAGTAAATAAGGGACAAACGTGTGTAAAATCTTTTACTTTTTGTAAAGTTGTTTATTTGTTTTAGGCATATGCTTTTGTTTCTCTTCTAAAATACTTGTAATATGAACAAGAGGGAGGGTATCTTGGAATAGTTGTGCACCTTTTAATTTTAGCCAAATGTCAATGACCTGTGATTGTATTTCTTTCGGCAAACAAAAGTGACAGCATTGTTTAAACGCACTTCAAGTGGGTCATTCCTATTCCACTTAGATACTTTTTGCACCCGTTATCGGAGCAAAACCAACACCAAAGGGGTGCCACCTCATTGCACATCACTTGACTCCAAAAGCCCCAATTTTTAATGGTCAAAACTCCACGAATTTACAAATTAGTGAATTTACAATTAAAATGAGTTGGCACGATTTAATTGGTGGCAGCACAATTTAATTGGCCACTTAATCCACGTAGGAGATGATCGGTGTTGGTTTTTTTGCTCCGATAACGGATTGCAAAAAAGTGTCTAAGTGGAATAGGAATGACCAAGCGCAAAAGTGTCTAAGTGGAATAGGAATAGCCAGACGGCCGGAAGTGTCTAAATGGAGCAAGGTCACTTTAGGTCTTCGAAGTGAAAGAAGTGGACGACGCGAGTGTTTTGTCGATGGGTTTGGTCTTAATTTTATAAAAATTGTTGTTTTAGACGTATGCTTTATTGCTCTTCTAAAATACTTGTAACGTAATATGAATATAAGAGAGGGAATCTTGGAATATTTTTTTTGTAGTATGAATAAGAGAGGGTATCTTGGAATATTTTGACAAAATAAAGACACCACCTTTACCCTGAATTTGGTGCTTTAAACATAATTTAAGTTATTCGCTTTGCACTTTTACACACGTAAGAAGGATAGCGTATTCTTTTTCCCCTACTTTCTGTTACAAATCAAATTTCAAATCTTAGATCCCACAAATTGTGTACGTTAGTTTCAGTAGTAATTCCTCTACCAAATATTGTCCGTTTCTGCAAGTAACTTTAGTGAATGTGTTTGCACATTTGGAAGTGAGTTAGTTTTGTAACTTTTTACAAATTTGTTTTTAAGTTTAAATAAATTCTTATTTTTATACATAAAAAGATATTTGAAACTATCACACTATAGATTTTTGTAAAATCGTTTCTTCTATTCAAATTGTAAATGCTCATGTTCACTCTTTGTAAAATCGTTTCTTCTATTCAAATTGTAAATGCTCATGTTCACTTATTCTCTCATCTTAGGATGAATGTCTTTGTCCCTGATATAATGTCTTGTATAACCAAATACAGGAGTATATAACGTGGAAGCTCCATTATGTCAACAGAATTACCAAACATGCCTCTAGGGGACTTGAACTTTATTAAAATAAAAAATAAAATAAAAAAGGACTTGAACTTTTAATTAAGCGGTGCCGTATATGTTTATTCTTAATATCTTTCGCTAAACAAAGCGCTTTTTTTATTTAATTGGTCACCGTGTGCATTAATTACTATCCATCCGTCTCAAATTATCATTCTCTTTTACACACTCTTTAAGAAATATTAATTAGGAGGGGTTTTAATTATTTTACCCTTCATTGGTATTTGAGCGACCATAACATCGCGCATAATTAAGGTATTTGTTGTTTTCAAGAATAATTACTATTAAGAGTAAACTGAAAAGGAAAATTAATTTTATCTTGAATTTCTAAAACAATAAATAATTTGAGATAACTATTTTTAAAAATTACTCTAGATAATTTAAGATGGAGGGAGTATAAAGAACGTGGAGTTTTAAGATACTGTTTCCGTCCCTACTCGACAAATGAATTGAAGGAATTGATTATCGGAGCTCTTTTCTTCTGCTTTTTTAGTTTTCAAATGACAAAATGATAACTGTCGATGATGGTGGATTTTGATCCTTTTTTATAATCGTTAAGTGTCTTCCCAACTCTTGAAGGAAAGTATAATTAAGTTTTATTAGCATAATGAAAATGATGTGAAGCATACTTCTCTCCATATCTAGATTTATTTTTACGTATCATCTTGGGACCACTGATCAGAGCAAGCTGAATGAATTCAATTAATATCTAAGTGTGAGATTAATAATATATACTATTCAAATCTATCTTTACTTATGGGGGTGGCTGGTGGCAGTTGGGATTAAAAGTTGAGAATAAAGTAAAAAGTTTATAAAAGTACTATTGTAGAAATATCTTTATTAATGTGAGCGCACCTAAACAGATTCACTATGAACCCGACATTCCTATGCTCCAAACAAATTGCAAAATTCCAATCACTGAAAGAAAAAGAAGCTTGAAATGTTTTTAAACTGGATAGAGACACTAATCCATTCACACCTCATCGTAGCATAAAGTAAGGAAAACTACAATGCAAAATAAACCTTGACTTGTCAAATCTATTGGACTAGGTCGGTCAGATGGGTTTTTGTTGAATGTTGAGGAGAGAAAATGAAAAAAATATCTTATCTTTGGTCGTAAATTCAAAATAGTTCCTTAGGTTTGCAATTGAACAATTTTGGTTCTTTAAATTTGTTACAAGTGAGTTTTTTTTTTTTTATCTCTCAAATATCCTTTATTTATCTATATGTGAGTTTTTTTTTTTTTTTTTTTTATTTTTTTTATCTCTCAAATATTACTTAACTTTAATTATCAAATTTAACTAGAATTGTTTGTTGGGGGGGGGGGGGGGGGGGGGGGAATTGAAGGGGGTGGAGGGAATTTTTCATGTTTTACTTTGTTTAAAAAATTACTTATAATATTTTTATATATAATTTCTAAATATGTAAATTATATTTCAAAAAAACTTAAAAGATTGTATATCAAAAGTTGCCCTTCGTTTGGGTGGATACAAATAATAAAATTTGACTCCTTAATTTCAAATCACAAAACTTGAGATAGAGGAGTAAACAATTTTCATAAAAAAAAAAAAAAAATGAGCGTGATTGGTTAAGTTAAATATTCTTTGTCAATTGAATATTTTTAAAATAAATTGATTTGAAAAAATTATAAACAACGATTATAAAATATTAATTAATTGCACATCTAAATTTTTTAAAAATAGACTTTAAATAAACATATATATCCAATTTTTTCTTTTAATAAAAATTCTTGAAATGACTAAAATTTCCGTCAAAAACATATGATGCCAACAAACAAAAAATAAACAACAAATCGCACATCAAAAGCTACACCATATTCTTGAAATAGATTAAAAAAAATAACACAAACTACAAAATCTATACTTTCAAATGTAAGTCCCCTTAAATATTTTCTATGTTTTCGGTTCCGATTAAATTTAATAATCAGTGCTTGAAAAATATTTGACGAGATTAAAAATGATCAATTTTAACAAATTTATAGGACCAACTCTGCTTAAGTGATACTTAAAGAACTATTTTGACAACCACCTTTTTTTATCCTTTACACTTTGAAAAAAGCACAATCGTGCGAACCGAGCCGGTACCAATTTTCACAAGGGTACCAGTCCGACATTAGGGATCAAATGACTAATCTTTCAATTCACTTAGGGTGTGTTCGGTACGGAGGAAAATGTTTTTATCAAAATAATTAAATTTTTTTTATTTTTAAGTCTGCCTTTAAAGTGAAAAATAAATGAGTTTTTGTGGTTTTTTAATTGGAGTGTGGAAAATAAGTGAATTTAAAAAACTCAATTTTACCGTATTCGTTTGATTGATAAAAAATATTTAGAAAAATCTATCAATATTTGCAATTTTGCAGCTCGACAATTGACATCCTTGAACATAACCAAAACAAACTTCCATACAAAAGAATTGAAAACACCGACCCTTTTCCCGCTTTACTCCCGCCCCCACCCCCCCCCCCCCTCCAAAAAAATTTCTTTTGATTTTTTATTTTTTTAGTTTTTTGCATTCCCCTGATGGTACCGGTTACTGCCCTTTGACTACACCCTCCCCGTACTCCCTTATTTAGCCGATTAAAACTCAACTCATTGCCTGCATGTGTATTTCAGTTTTGTTCTTTCTCATCGCCCCCAAATTTTTTATTTTTTTACCCCCCGCTAAGGAGACCCCGAGGGTGGCATCATCTCGTAACCCGCCACACCCCCCGCGCTACCCCCGCTTTCAACATTTTTTTGAAGTTTTTAATTTTTTCTAAATTTCTACACCGACCACATACCCGATGAACCCCCTCCCCCCTTGGCGTGGAACCCTTTCACACATTAGATTTGAGCAAGTTACCGACATTTTTTTTTGATGTTTTTTATTGTCTCTTTGTATGGGTTTTACATACCCCACAGAAGAAAAAAAAATCTTTTAAAAAAATGGGGCAAAATTAAACCCTACCCCCCCCCATTTAATAAAAAAAAAAAAACCCCGTCACCCCGAAAAAAAGTTTTAATTTTTTAACCCACAAACATGTAGTTGGCATTTTTATAATTGTCAACTTTTTTTTCAATTTTTTTTATGGGAGAGAGGGGGGGAGGGATCCGACATTGGGGTGCAAAAAACCAAAACAAATGTCAAAACTTTTTTTTTTTTCAAAAAAAATTTTTTGGGAGGGGGGGTAGGGTGCGGGGTGAGGTGGGGGTTAGAGAGAATAAACCAATCATGCAATTACTATTGTAACCTCCAAATTGAATTCCAATCATGCAAATTGAATATAGCCATTGAATATAGCCATTGAATGGCTACCGTTTGCTTCCCTTAGTTTGGCAACTGGTATTTGACTATTGTCATTAATCCTTATCATAATGAGCTATTAATCTCCATTATCTGCTATTAATCCTCTTAATAACCTTAGCAACCTATTTACTACCAATCGTTGGAGCATTATATTTCAACCATCTGATGAGATGGTGTTCTTATCTCTATATATTGAGATCTTTTCTTTTAGAAGGGATAACATCTATAGAAATTCTTTCTTCTTATATTATATATTGTGCTGGGTTTTCTATTTATTAAATCTTTGTTAAATTTTAGTTCATAATTTTATACTAGAAGAGTTTGTTGAATCCTGGAAAATACATTCATCTTATTTGAAATGTCCAGGAACGATGTCTTATTGACATGCCTCGAGCTTTGAGAATTTCTCTACAAGTGTTCGTGATCAATTATTTTTAAAAAGGACCATGATCAAAAGTATTTTAAAATAAGATTTCCAACAATCTTAAGGATATTTCTCGCTCTATTCTTACGATAGAGAATGACTTAGTACAATTTGTCTAAGTTCCAGGTATCTTCCGCTAATATTTGAATACCAGCTTTGTGTAGTTTTTAACTCGATTTGAGGCGCAAGAATATAATAAGTCGATAAACTTTAGCCTCAAATGATACATATAATTTCCTTCTTACTTTAATAATGTTTGTCGTTGTACATTACTTATTAGAGTGGATTTGAAGTTTATTACTGTGTATGCGCATTTTGAATTTTGAAAGACAATGCGCTTTAGTGTTTTAAATTGCCCCTCGTAATATTTGACGAGGCAATGTGTGATATTGAGTGTTTCAGTAGTGGTTGAGATTCCTAATAAATCAGAATTACAATTTGCTTATATTGTCAGAAAATCAAGCATGACCAATTTGGTGCTCCTAAATTTAATTTTATTAGATGGTTCATTATCTACAGCTTAAAGTTTTATGAATGTTAATTTGGTGTTTAAATTTACTGACTCTCAGAATTTTGGGATTTGCTATACCACGTCACGTGCATTTGGTGTGAAAAAAAAAAATTGTTGGAATTCATCCAAGCATTATACTTCTGTGAATTCTAATTTAGGTTATAAAAGTTATCTGCTTGGTCAATTGGGTGAAGAAATAGTTGAATATTGAATTCCTTTTTTTTTTTAAGTATGGGACAGTTGTATGGAAATTAAGTTTGTGTTGCTTTCATATGTCGAAGAAGATTCGGAGAAATGATAATCCCGCTAAGTAAATAAATTTCACTAAGCGCATAATATAATTATTGTGGTCATTTCTCAAGTTAACTATGCGGATCATATAATTATTGTGGTCATTTCTCAAGTAAATCTTGTGGCTAATATAAGAGTTTGGGTGTTAGACTTTGGTGCTACTAAGCATATTCTACACCCAAGTTGAAGAAGAAAAATGATTTATTTATGTTGGTGATTATAGAACTATCCAAGTTCTTAGAATGGAAAAGTTCTTCTTAAACTCACATTAGGAAAGGAGAAAAAAATGGAGTGAAGTTTTATTTGAGTATAATAAGGTTGTGTTAACCAAAATAATAATTTTGTGGCCAATGAATATAGTAACCATAGTATATTCATGCCTACTATTTTATAAATAAATGATGAAATTAGTAGATACATTTTTTTTTTCATATTGATTTCTTATAATATTTGTTGATGATGACGTGGTGTGAGTGACATTACATAACTATTTGGGTAAAGTTATATTATTTATTAGTTTGTTATTTATACAATGAAATGTCTTATGGGAAATTAGTAATACTTTTATGACAATATTATTAGCTTATCTTAAAAGTTTTTAAAATATGGGGGTTACAATGTCTTGAATTATGAAAATATTATTCCCCGATCTTAATTTTTCGAAAATGTGAAGGTCATGGTGTCTTACTAGAGTTGTCTCAAGAGAATTTTTCAAAAAGAGATAATATTTTATTGTCTTGTTATTCAAAATGTTTTTGAAAATAAAGTTTTGGAAAGCAAAAGAAGTTGTTTGGAAAGCAAAAGAAGTTGTTGATGATGAGATCACTTCTAATTTTGAAAAATTAATTATTTGAGAAGTACCATGAATCAGGATATTAAATGGATATTTCGTTGTACTAGAGAGATCCAGTGATGATACTTGAATTTTTATTCAGATGAGAAAAAGTCTACTAGAAACTATGTGTTCACCTTTTTGGGGGTATAATAATATGAAAATCAGCGAAGTAGACCACAATGAAATATGAGTTTGTGATTTGGATTTGGCTGGTAATGAGACTTATGATGCTTCTCAGTGAGTATTAAGGTTGAGTTGTTTGATCAAGTATGCACTATTAAATTATGTCCTTCTTATGATGTGTGAATATAGTGCAATCTTTGCAAGGCAAAGTGAGGCTGAGTTAAACTCTTAATCCAATTCATATTCTTTATAGGTGGTGTATTCTACTGTAGAATACACTTGATGATTGGACCTATATGAGTGTGGGGTGGTGCGCTCTGTAGGAAGCTGACGGATTTCTAGAGCACTCATGAATACCAGGATACGCGCATGGCCTCTTAGCGCAAAACTGCGATAACAACAAAGATTGTGCGAGTATAATGTGATAGAATAAGACTCTAGGCTTATAATAAAATTCTTGGTTCATAGAAGTTCTAAAATTCACCAATTGTTCTGTAAGTTTAATCTTATTTTGTCTAGGTCTAGTTCATAGTCTACGAGATGGCAGATTCGACGCATTGTACTCATATGTGAAAACCCGGCAAAACTACTTATTTTATTTTATATTCTTTTTGAGATATGTGGGGGATTGTTGAGAAAATAATTTAATATCTCAAAAAGAATTATTATTTTCTAATATTTGCAATTACAATTGTAACCTCCAAATTGAATTCCAATCATGCAAATTGAATATGGCCATTGAATGGCTAATATTGGCCGTTTCCTTCCCTTAGTTTGACAAATGGTATTTGACCATTGTCATTAATCCTTATCATAATGAGCTAGTAATATCCATTATTTGCTATTAATCCTCTTAATAACCTTAGCAGCCAATTTACTACCAATCGTCGAGCATTATATTTCAACCATCTGATGAGATGGTGTTCTTATCTATATATTGAGATCTTTTCTTTCAGAAGGGATAACATCTATAGAAATTCCTTCTTCCTATATTATATATTGTGTTGGGTTTTCAGTTTATTAAATCTTTGTTAGATTCTAACTCCTACTTTTATACTAGAAGAGCTTGTTGAATCCTGAGGGATACATTCATATCGGGTGAAATATCCTTAAGGACAGTGTCTTAATTAACATGCCTCAAGCTTTCAAGAATTTCTCTACAAGGTTCGTGATCAAGTATTTTCCGACAAGGTTCATGATCAAGTATTTTCCGTAAAATTTCCAACAAAAAATATTGAGTAGAAAAAATAAGGCCTCGCGTTAAAGTTGATTTTAGGCCACCGCCCAATAAACAGTTTCCATTAGAGAAAGGGCAAAAAACATATATGTACATACTAAGAGGTTATATTTACGGAATATAACGATACTTTTCAGTTTACAAAATATATCAATAGATTTGTTATAAAATCTATACAAATCGGGTAAATTAAAAAAAAAAAAAAAAACATTAAATAAGGTAAGGAGATTGCTTTCATTATTTTATTCTCCATTATTTTATCCAATTTCTCTTCAATCAAAATTAAGAGATATTGTTCTCTAATTTTCAACTTTTATTCAAAAAGTCAATACTAATCGGTAGTTTTTATATACATCGGAAAACATATATGTATAATTTTTATATGCAATATGTATATTTGTATAAATTTGTTATAATTTTTGTATATGAAATATGTATTAAAATTATGTGTATTTTAATTATGATAAAGTGCATATAAATTGTATAAAATTTAATCGAAGTATGTATAAATTTTGAGAAAATGTAATTGATACAAACTAGATTCCATACAAAGTTCATACACCAGAAAATAAATTTGTGTAAATTTTTGTATGCAATATGTATAAATGTATAAATTCGTTATAATTTTATGTATGAAATATGTATGAAATATGTATAAAAGTTGTATGTATATTTTGATTATGATAAAGTACATACAAATTGTATAAAATCTAATCAAAGTATGTATAGATTATGAGAAAGCATATATGTATATTAAGTTTTTTGATTGATACAAACCACATTCCATACCTGTATAATTTTCAACATTTTTTAAATTAATTTATATCGAATTTATTCGCATTCCATACACACTATGCCACATATATCTAAAAAATGATAGTATATAGCGATTCCATACACATTTCATACATATACTAGTTTTCAACATTTATCTGATTTCAAACACACAATGATTGCACATATCTCAAAATGATACAAATCAATTTTTATATACAATTAATACACATGTCAGTAATAAAAAAATATTTTGTAATATTGGTTTGAAAATTCATATTATGAGAGAAGATGAATTTTAGTTCTAGAATTGGTGTCTATCATAGAGGGAGAGAGAGAGAAGAATCTTTTAAAAAAGGAGAAGAAGTTGATTCGTAACTATCCTATAATTAACTCCACATTTAAAATCAGATTCTTTTCCTTAAAAATGCCCAAAATCGTGGGTATCTCATTAAGTTCAAATCTGGTATTCTATTTGGTATACTTTGTAACTTTGTTGGTATGTTTTGTAAATAAGAAAAAGTATCTTTATGTTTTGTAATATAGAGTCTTAAGTAGTATTATTAAGTCATTGAGATTGAATATTTGACGCGACCCATTGTCCTCTTATATCAAATTGACAAGGCTCCTGCACCATTGGATTACCACTGCAAAATGGCACTGATGTTCACTCTAACGAGCACAGACGGAATTTATCTTTCAGTGTCAACAGGGCATGGGAATTGCCAAATATCTAGGAATCTACTCATTGTTGTTCATGCACATTACTTAATTGTAACGAATATAATATCCTAATATTAAACCATATTCGCTTGCATGGGTAAGAGATGATATGGAAGCATCACATCTGCTTCTACTACCCTTATTCAGAAGTTGCTCAAAAACCATCCCTTTTGTCCTCCGTCGTCTCCAGCAGCTCTATATCTAGCACATTTTAAAAGTTGGGATTAGATCCTATTTTTAATGGAATAATAATTGAACGGCGAAGATGAGATATTGTTAACGAATAGGCGTTTGGCTATAGGATTTGAGATTGAAATATGAAGTTTTGATTTAAAATCAAGCGTCTGCTTACGAAATGTAAACAAAACTCCAACTTCAACTTGAAATCATGATTTGAAATTCTAAGTTCTCCAAAATAATAGGATTTCAAACTCCAAGTTGTGATTTCAATTTCATTAAACTCCGATAATGCAATTCCGGGAGGAGTCGGTAGTTGGGCACTGGATCCCTTCGGACCTGGAGAATTTGTGACGCTGGGTCGGGGTTTGGTGAACCAACTGGTCGCTCCTCTAGTTGAAGTATCGGGCCCCTTTTTCGTTGCCTAGGTTACACCTTCGGAATATGCATCCGAAGCTAGGAAAAGGGCGCCCTTGACTACGTCTTTTCTTTTTTTCTCATTGCCATCTTCCGCGGACTCGGTTAGTATACAAGATCATCAATATAGTAATAGGATGCATTTGCTGAAGGCAAGACTCATGTAACAACAAAGGGATAGAAGCTCGGCCATAGTTGGTTTAGTCGTTGAAGCTAGCCCAAGTAGTGACAAAGCTTTATGTAGAAGTTGACCCATAAGTTTATATTTTGTAAAAAATAAAAAAAAAAATAACCATCATTTTAGATTATGTAGAAATAGATCCATGCTCGATATGAAGAGATTATCCGTACCATATAGAAGGATTACATTAAAGAATAGCTAGTTATTATTATTATTATTTATTTTTTGACCAGTGGATAAGTTTGTAATGCAAGCTTTCTTTATAAAAGGAACATGAAGATGTGTGATTTACTAATGTGGCACCTTAAGATATTATGATACCTTTATTTATACTATAATTTGCTTATTTGGTAAGATTGTATAAGAATTGGAGAAGTTTTGATAATTTTTGCAAATTATGGAGTTTTTAATTTATGAGAAAAAATACAACTTGTATGTTCAAACAAAATTTCAATTACAAATCACCTTGATCTCAAATCGTTAATTCCAAAAATCATGTCCAAACGGGCCTTAGTTCAAATTCGGCTTCATGGATATTGCTTTCTGTGGCATCACTCTACTTTCATTGGGTTTGCGTCCTTGGGACCTGAAAATCGAACGGTTTATTCCAACTCGGGCCTAACTTTCCGATATCTGGCCTATGTAAACAAAAAACTAAATAGTTGCTCTTTTAACTTCTAAATATAGTGGGTGAACGTATAATATTTGTATACTCGTATATAATCAATGTACAGCGAGATCTCTCTATAAAATCATCCTCTATAACAATATTTCACTATGACAACCATGTTTTATGTAGAACTGATCATTCATGTTATGTTATATACTTATATTACATGGTAAGGGATATATTTACAAAATATGACGGTATATTTCAATTTACAAAATATATCAATAGACTTGTTACAAAATTTATACGAATTAGGTAAATTAAAAAGAAACAAACAAAACACATAAAATAAGGTAAGAAAATTGTTTTACTTATTTTATCCACTTTTCTCTCTCCATTCAAAATTTAGAGATATAGTTCCCTGATTTTCTCCAACTTTTGCTTCCTTATTTCATCCACTTTTCTCTCCTCATTCAAAATTAAGAGATATTGTTACCTAATTTTCTCCAACTTTTACTCAAAAAGTCCATTATAATCGGTAATTTTTATGTACAAAGTTCATACACCAAAAAACATATATGTATAATTTTCATATGCAATATATATAACTGTATAGATTCTTATAATTTTTAATTTATTTATGAAATATGTATAAAAATTATATAAGTATTTTGATTATTATAAAGTACATATAAATTGTATAAAATCTCATCAAAGTATGTATAAATTTTGAGAAAAATATATAATAAACTTGTAATTGATACAAACCAGATTCCATACAAAGCTCATACCCGAGAAAATAAATATATATTAATTTTTGTATGCAATATGTATAAATTCGTTATAATTTCTACGTATGAAATATGTATGAAAGTTGTATATATATATATATATATATATATATATATATATATATATATATATATATATATATATATATATATATTGTGATTATGATAAAGTACATTTAAATTATATAAAATCTGATCAAAGTATGTATAGATTATGAGAAAGTATATATGCATAATAAGTTTTCTGATTGATACAAATCAAATTCCATCCGCATTTCATACACATATCAGTTTTCAATATTTTTAAGACTAATTGATATAGAATTTGTTCGCATTTTATACATATTGTGCCGCATATATCTAAGAAATGACACATAGCAGACTCCATACACATTTCATACATATATTAGTTTTCAACATTTTTTAAAACTACAGTTTATGTAATTTATACAGATTTTCAAAACACACAATGATGATATATATCTCAAAAAGATACAAATCAATTTTTATATACAGTTAATATTCAAGTTAGTAATCAAAGATACTTTGTAATATAGGTTTGAAAATTTATACAAGGAGAGAAGATGGACTTTAGGTATGAAAATGGTGTCTTATCATAGAGAGAGAGAGAGAGAGAGAAATATTTTTAAAAAGAAGAAAAAGTTGAATGGTAACTATCCTAGAATTAAGTCCACATTTAAAATTAGATTTTCTTCCTTAAAAAAAGCCTAAAATCGTGGGTATCCCATTAAGCCCAAATCTGATATACTTTGTAATTTTGTTGGTATGTTTTGTAAATAATAAAAAGTATCCTTATATTTTGTAATATAGAGTCTTAAATAAGTATTATTATGTCATTTCCCCTATATTATATGTTCTCTATAACAACATTTCATTATAGGAGGAAAAATTATGAAAATAAACGATGTTATAGAGAGGCTTGACTGTATAATTTATGTATATCGGTTAGCAATAGCAAACAATAAGGCTATTTGTGTAAAAATTTCCAAAAACTAAGGTGAAACCTTGAGAGAGCCCCATCATTTCTCTATTTACAGTGTGAGGAACCTAGTACTCATTGGTCATTACCCTCTCAGTTCCTATTTAGTTGTCGGAATGAGATCATATCCATTAAAAAATATTAACAAAAATATTAATAATTTGACTATCTATTCCTTATTAATTCTTTAAGCATTGCCTATTTACGTGCCTCTTACTTCTAGGACAATTACCGTCAAGAATAAAGTAAGAAAAATATAATTAAATTCTCTCTTAAATTTCTAAATTGACACTTACTTCTAGGACAATTACCGTCAAGAATAAAGTAAGAAAAATATAATTAAATTCTCTCTTAAATTTCTAAATTGACAAATATTTAAGAATAATTATTTTTAGTATACCTAACAACTAAATGAAAACGGGGGAGTATCAGTTTGTTGTGCTAACTTTCTAATTGTGCCGTATTTGGTATAAACTATGATTTAACAACAATCATAAGTCCTCTTGTTGAAAGTAAAACAACTGACTTTTTTACATAATAACGCGAGCCAAGCATCGCATACTTCTTTAGATTTAGCATTGAATGATTACCAATTGGTTTATATTATTTATTGATATGTATGGTTATATGTCCGATTAAACTCAGTCCATTTGCTATACGTGTGAAGTTTAGCAGGAATATAACATTTCAAGTTCTCACGAATACAAGAAAAATAGAGGAATAAGCGAGTTATTTTGACCAGAAGATTGTAGGTGACAAATTTCCTGTTTTGGTTACTGATTCGTGGTGGTTAATAAATAACAAAAAATAGAGGACAGAGTTTGTAGAAGAAACCTATAGCATTAAATGTGGTGCTGCTTCATATCAAAATATAATGCATCAAAAGCCCGATGAAATGTAAGAAGATTTGAACTTTGAGAAAGTCAAACTTTTCGAGGCTGACTTTTTAAAGAATTTGCTATTTCTGCTTTCAGACAAGAAAAATGTGATGCCATAGTCAATATGTTTGACAAATATTGTGTTTTTCATAAGACATTTAAGACTCTGCAGCATTCACTAGATGAATTGAACAATTCCATATTCGGTATCTCTCGTAGGAGTTGAAAAATATGTTGAACCTCTCAGAATTCCGTTTGGTTTGATTCGTGCAATAATCAAGCTAATACTGAGTAATTATTTTGTTCAAGTCATTCTTTCAGGGAGTATGTTCTTTAATCCAGTATAGTTAATCAATTTCTAGTTTGTCCTTACCAATATCATCGCCTATTAAGTGTCAATTACTCATCCATTGTATGACTATGAATTATGATTATTTAAACGGGAAAATGTCTGGAAGTGGTTGGACAAAAGATCCAAAGGATAAGCATTGTGATGTTACAATTTAAAATTCGAATAATAAATTCTTGTCCACTAAATTATTTCGTAAAGCAACGCTGCACGACGGCTAACTGTTCCTGTCATTGGACTAATAAGGATGATTTACTAATTTTGCGGGACTCTATAATGTACGAACTGTTTATGTGGTAAATAATATGTTAAAATTGAAGATGAAGACACTGTATTTGGGAATTTTCTCTGTGTAAATTTTTATTCATCAGTATGTACCTCTCTTTATACACAAAACTACGCAAATGTAACGCAATGAAGAAGGAAATGGACAAAACTAATTACACTCGTCCTATTCTAATTTGTCTATCAGTATAACAAATTTTATATCTCTCTCGTTATGTACATGACCATATTTAAATACTGCCATGATTCTAATCTAAGGGTGGAAGATTGATCTATCATGTGTGTGTGTTGTATGGGTGAGATTAATCCAATTCCGACATTTTATGTACCTTGTTAAAAGTAAATGAAGTCTTCTACTTCAAAAACGTCTGTTGTTTCTTCAATTCTCTCTCTCTCTCTCTCTATTTGTCTTCTTTCTCTCTCTCGTTTCTTCCACCTCTCTCTCTCGTTTTCTTGTTTCCATGGAGGGTCCGTACTCCCAACATCCCCTCAGAGTTGGAGGAGGGAGAGTCATGACCCCCAACTTGGTCAAAATCGGCTTCAGGAGAAAACCCTGCAGGGGCTTAGTAAAGAGATCCGCAGTTCGATCTTTAGAGGGAACAAATGAAAGAGTAATTAGACGGGATTGGAACTTTGCGACAAAGACAAATCCCATTCAACATGTTTGGTGCGCTCGTGGAAGACCGGATTACGAGCTATATGGATGGCAACACCGTCGGAGTGGAGCGGAATCGGGGAGTGAAATGGAGCGAAAGATCCTCGATGAGACGAATCAACCAAGTAAGTTCGAGAAGTAACACGCGTGGATCGATATTCCGCTCGCGGAGGACAAAGAGATCGAGATTTGTTCTTCGATTTCCAAGAAATCGGAGCACCGCCATGGTAATGAAAAATCCACTAACCGATTTACGAGAATCCCGACACGATGCCCGGTCGCATCGCAAAAGCCGATAAAGAAAAAGATGGATTGGAAGATAGTAATATGCTCGACCCGATCCGAGCGAGGTATCGTAAAACTCGTAAAGCTCTCGAGAAATGTGACAAGCATGGTCGCCGCATGTATCGACTTAGAGCAAGAACGACGAAAAAGATGATTCGGGGCGAGTGTTGGTCAAAAAATAATTCAACTTCTTCGACCAAGTGACGATAAAGCGTGGGGTTATCAACGAGGACTATCATCCGCTCGAAGTTTGGAGGAGGGATCCAATGGAGAACCAACCGTAGGGCAAACGAAACATCGAACTCATGAAGCAGATCCGAGGTAAATTTTCGTTGATTGACAATAAATCCATGCTCTTCTCGTAAAATTTCCATGCCAAGAAAATAGTGAATTTCTCCCAAGTTCTTAACTTTGAACTCTGTATTGAGAAAACATTTGATATTCTCGAGCTCACTCAAATCATCCCCTGTGAGGAGAATATCGTCCACATAGACTGCTAGGATGGAAATTAGTGACCCATTCCCGCAAAAACAGAGAATAATCGTTTAAGGAAGAGGAATAACCTTTGAAAGCTAATGCTCCTGCAAGCCGAGCATACCACTGCCGTGAAGCTTGCTTTAAACCGTATAAGGACTTTTTTAGAAGACAGACATGGTTAGGACTAGGAGGTGTCAGTCCTGCGGGAAACTTCATAAAAACCTCTTCTTGGAGGTCACCATGCAAAAACGCATTGTTGACATCTAGTTGTGAACACCACGTTTCTTAGCCGCAATGGTAAGTAGGCACCGGATGCGGTCATTTTCACAACAAAAAAGTTTCTCCATAATCTATACCTTCTCTTTGGATATCCCCCCTCACCACTAATCTTGCCTTTAGTCTTTCAATACTCCCATCTGAGAGATGCTTTATCTTGTATACCCATTTGCAAGGTAAAGCTCTTTCCCTTGTGTAACAAAGACAACTTCCTGTGTTTGATTGTTTTCCAAAGCCCAAGACAACTTGGTTTGATTGTTTTCCAAAGCCTTAATTTCGAGTTCTGGCTTCTCTCCAACTCCGGATGTTGGGAAGCTGGTTGTAGCAACTAAAGCCTCCATGATGTTAGAAAGGGAATGAAGTAGGTCTTGATTGTTGAGAGATAAGGCAAGTAGAAAGCATAACTCCTAGGCTTGAGAGTGATCAAAACAAGTTTTCCCTAGATCGTTGAATATCACACTATTGCAAATGTAGTCTTTAGATAACCGTGTTCATGAGATATCTGCTAGACCTTCTTGGTGGATTGGTTATAGGGACGAAGTAGAAGTAGGAATAAGTCGTTGGTGTAGGAGAACTTGGATAAGCAGGGTCAAGCTGAATTAATATAGGCTGATCCGTAGAATTCATTTGGCGAGGGAACTTAGTGGCAAGAGAGGAACGTAGAATCGTAACTTCTCCAATGATCGAGTAGTATGGCGAGGTTCCGAGGGGTGTAACTATGGCCGAAAATGATCGTGAACTGTGGTGTTGATTGTATCCGAAATGGACAATCGAATGATCATCTGGAAGAAAGTTAAGGGAATTAAGGAAAATAGGTGTGTGTGAGTTATCGGATGAGTTGAAAGGAAAGTGTGATTCATGAAATCTCACATCTCGGATACAAACACTTTCTTTGTATCAAGGACGGCGCCTTATATCCTTTCTCGCCGAAAAGGATAGCCTAGTAAAACACAAGGCAGAGGCTCTTTCATCAAACTTGTTCCTTCCTAAAGGAAGCATACACAAACATCCAAAATTCCTCAAATGATCATAAGTAGGCTTTTGTCTAAACAATACTTCATAAGGTGTTTGCCCCTCGAGCACACTAGATGAGGTCGATTAATGATGTGTGTAGCAATCGAGAATGACTTCTCTTGATGGACATAGGCAATTTGGATTGGAGCATAAATCCTCTAGCAATCTCTAAGGTGTCTACGTGCTTAACCCCTCTCAACAATTCCATTGTTTGAGGGTAGCTACTGGAAGACAAGATTGATGCAGAATCATTGTGAGGCTAGAAAGCCGATTCTTCGTGTGTCTCTTCCCAACTCCAAGGCATTATCAGACTCGATCATTTTAACTCTCACATTGAATTGTCTCTCTACCATAGATAGAAAGCTCTTTAAGACAGAAAAAGCATTACTCTTAGTGCTTAGTAAGAATGTCCATTGTTCTCTCTACCGAAATCATCTACTATGGTGAGAAAGAACACAATCCATTATAAGTATTACACTTGTAAGGTCCCAGCTGTCTATATGGATGAGATAAAAATGTGTGTGGACTTTTATGCTACTAGTAGGAAAAGGTTGTCTAGTTTGTTTAGCTATATGTGACACATCACAAATAAAATCGAATTGAAATCACAAGGAAGAAAACTTAAATGTTTCATTCTTGAAAATGGAAGTGTGTCCCAACCTTACATGCCAAAGCTTTACATTAGGAACAAGTTAACATGCATCGGATTAGAGGGTCAAACTCGATTGTGAAATGGAATTTCTTCCTTTTGGAATTGAAAATACATCATTGGAATTGAAAAATACTTCTAGATTTGGCACTATTAGTCCCAATAGACAGTCACTCTCTAATCTCACACCAAAAGCTTGAGGACTCTTCATTGAAAGGTCCCGCAACAAACATCCAATAGATTGCCAGAATAGGACATCATATTGAAAGCAATCGACACAAAATTTGTGGATGACAGAGATTATACTTAAAATGCGCACAAAGAAGCACATGTTTATGACATGACCTGGTAAGAGACACTCTCTACGCGAGTCACACTTACCTTGAAAGAATTAGGCAAATCGATATTCAAAGGCATAGGGAGAGTAATTAAAAATAAGAAAGAATTGGGGTCAAAAATCACATGTTCTCAAGCTCCCTGAATCAACGATCCAAGTATTTTGTTTAAGACTAGTGAACACGTAACTTGAGTATTTAAGAATGGTACCCAAATCGCATTTGCATCGATTCCATCTTTCCCGTCTTGTGTCAATTTACTTTGCTTGTACATTTGCATCATTTCCTAATGCTTGCTAAATTGCTCTTGAAAATTGCCATCATTGACTCCAAAATCTTGTCTCCCATGTTTTCCTCCGCCTGGCGAGTTAGACTTCGCATTTGCTTTAACTGGGGTTGATAGTTCCGGGATTAGTGAACTCAATCTGCGGCAGAATCCATGCGTCCGTAGAGCAATCATCATGCACATGTCCTATTTTTCCACAATATGTGCAAGATACATTTGGATCATATATTTCTTCTTGCCTCTAAATTTGTTCGTGGCAGCGGTCCTTCCGATTTGAGTTATTATATTCGATATGTGTTTGGTCCTATATGTGTTCTTGACTTTTTAAGTTTCGTGCATTTCTTCTCGTCCATTAGCCATGAATGCTGCCAAACTCGGCAAATAATGTGTTGTTTGGTTGTTTTTGTCCAACCGCCATAAATGATCCAATCGGAGGTGAAGCGCATTCGCATATACTTCCCTCTCTGGTTCTCATCCCGCAAAGCAAGGAATATGCAACATCTATACCGGGCAAAGGATTCATCATAAGTATATTTCCTCGCCTCGAGCATACACATCATTTAGTCCCATTAGGAATTGAATTAACCTCCGATCTTCCAGGATTTTGTTAATTTTGCTTTCCCTCACAAAGTTGCATTCGCTACGAACAAATGAAACAATCACATTTATCCCATCTAATTCATCCCATAATCTCTTAAGTTTGGTGAAGTACCCAACAACGCCACTATTACCTTGTACTAGTCCGTCAATTTCCTTGAATGGTAGTTTGCTTTGTCGACTTGCCAAATCTCTCGTACAAAGGATCGTCCCAAAGTTCTTTTGCGCTCTTGGAATTCATATTATTGTCTGTGAATATCCTTAGATAATGCATTTGATATCGACATATAACCATATCATTGACACAACTCCATTGCTTTCAAATTCTTAGGACTTGGATCTGGTGCTTTACAAGCTCCGTTGATAAAGCCAAGTTTCCTCTTTGATAGAGATAGGAGAATAGATCTCCTCCAACACTCGGGTATCCTCTTCCATCAAAAACAAGTCATTACCAGAAACATACCAGAATCTGAATTGTTTAGGTGATAAGGATGTCCATTTTCATATGTGATTCTCTTCCACCGCCCGATTCTCGTTTCATTTGTTTCTGCATTTTGGCTTTCTTAATTTGAAGATGATTTTGATGTTTTGACACATCCGGATCGAGCTTAGAGATGCTTTGATACCATGTTAAAATTGAAGATGAAGACCGTATTTGGGAATTTTCTCTCGTGTAAATTTTTATTATCAATTAGCGTACCTCTCTTTATAATAAAACTATGGTAATTAATGTAACAGAAAGAGAGAAATGGACAAAACTAATTACACTCCGTCCTATTCTAATTTCGTCCATCGTATAACAAATTTTATTCTCTCTCGTGTTGGTCATGACCATATTTAAATGCCCATGATTCTAATCTAAGGGGTGGAAGATTGATCTATCATGTGTGTATGTGTTGTATGGGTGAGATTAATCCTTTAATGGTTGACATTTTATTGTTCCGGTGCAAAGTAAAATGAAGTGTTACTACTTCAAAAACGTCAACACAAATTTTTCTTCAATTCTCTCTCTCGTTTTCTTTGTGTTTCCATGGAGGGTCTGTACTCCAACATAATACTATAGTGATTATTATATGATTAGTCAGCAATGATATATATGGGTTGTTTCGCTTTAATAATAATACCGAATTATTATGTAAGCGTTATGTTATAAACATTTCTGAATTATTATTATATCAGAAACCAAACGCACTGGTCATACAACAATTGTATTAATTATACATATACAAAAATTATGCCAAAATTCTTAAACAAAGCTTAAATTGTCTTATACGTCAAACTAAGTGAATACATGAAGTTTACTAGTACAAACTTCTCGTACGAAATTTTTTATTCTTGTTGGTGTTCTTTTGTGGATGCAGCTTTGCAAAAGGTTACTGTGAAAGTTTGCTTTTCTTCAAGCTTATAGTACTTGTTTATTTGATTTTAATAAATAGTCTTAGAAAGAGTCAGTACCCCCACCACAAAAAAAGGGTTTTTTGATTAGTCAAAGGATGATAGAGCTTTAGACATCTTCATTATTCTCACAGAACAGAAAAACACCAGTCTCTTCCCTTCAAATTAAGACAAATCCCAGTTTCCTAATGCAAATACTGAAAACATGTTACCACTACTATTCATTCTCATCAACCTTACAATCATCCCATCAATTTCTTCCATCGAATTTCTCTTCAACTCATTCACTACCAACACCACACCTGCCCTCAACCTCACCAACGATGCTCGCCTTGAACCACCAGTAATCCGTCTCACAAACGACTCTAATCAGTTCTCCCTTGGCCGTGCTTTTTACCCATCTCAAATACCAATCAAATCAACTTCAAACTCAACTTCAATTTCCTCTACTTTCTCTACACAATTCATCTTTTCTGTACTCCCTGATGACTCATCTAGTCCTGGTTTTGGCCTTGCTTTTGTTCTCTCTGCTTCCACGTCACCACCCAATGCTCTTTCAAGCCAATACTTTGGACTTTTCTCTAATGCCACTGTTCATACTGTGGCCCCACTTCTTGCAGTCGAGTTCGATACGGGTCGTAACCCGGAATTTAATGACCCGGATAGAAACCATGTTGGTATTGATCTTAACAGTATTGAATCTGTTGTTACTCAAACGGCTGGATATTATAATGATAATGATACTTTTGTGCCTTTAAATATGCGAACTGGAGAAAATATTCATGCTTGGGTTGATTTCAATGGACCTGAATTTGAGATTAATGTTACTATAGCTCCAGCTGGTATGTCTCGGCCTGTTAGGACTTTGTTGAGTTATAGAAACCCAATAATTGCTAATTACACGTCTGATCAGATGTATATGGGTTTCTCAGCTTCCAAGACTCAATGGGTTGAGGCACAAAGACTTTTAGCTTGGAGTTTCAGTGATTCTGGAGTTGCAAGAGATATTAATACTACGAATTTGCCCGTTTTTGAGCTGGAAAATTCCCGGTCTTCGTTATCTACAGGTGCTATTGTTGGTATTGTTCTTGGTTCTTTGGTGGCTGTGTTGGGTTGTTTATGTGTAATTTATTGGTTTTGGTGGAAGAGGAGAAGTGAGAAGGAAGAAGATGTGATTGAAGATTGGGAACTTGAGTACTGGCCTCATAGATTTTCATATGAAGAGCTTAGCCAAGCTACTAAAGGTTTCTGTAAAGAAGAGCTACTTGGGGCTGGTGGATTTGGTAAAGTTTACAAGGGAATACTATCTAATAACACAGAAGTGGCAGTGAAATGTGTGAACCATGATTCAAGACAAGGAATTAGGGAATTCATGGCTGAGATATCGACTATCGGAAGGCTTCAACACAAGAATTTAGTACAAATGAAGGGGTGGTGTAGGAAGGGGAATGAACTTATGATTGTCTATGATTGCATGCCTAATGGGAGTTTGAATAAATGGATATTCGATAAGCCGGAGAAGGTTATGAATTGGGTAGACCGGAGGAGGGTCTTAGCTGATGTTGCTGAGGGGTTGAACTATTTACATAATGGTTGGGAACAAGTGGTTGTACATAGGGATATTAAATCTAGCAATGTTTTGTTAGATAGTGAAATGAGAGGGAGATTGGGTGATTTTGGGCTAGCAAAGTTGTATACTCATGGTGGTGCCCCTAATACTACTAGGGTAGTAGGTACATTAGGGTACTTGGCACCTGAAGTGGTGACAAGGGCTAACCCAACTGCCGCTAGTGATGTTTATAGTTTTGGGGTGGTGGTGTTGGAGGTGGCATGTGGGCGAAGGCCGATTGATACGGGGTTTGTGGAGGAGGAAGAGGAAGTGTTGATTGATTGGGTTAGACAAAAGTACAGGGAAGGGAAATTATGTGAGGCAGCAGATGAAAGGATTAAGGGGCAGTATTCGGAGGAAGAAATGGAAGCTATGTTGAAACTGGGACTGACTTGTTGTCACCCGGATCCTCTCCGACGACCTACTATGGGGGAAGTTGTTGCCGTATTGCTTGGTGAGAATGTGGACGCGACGCCCAATGAATTGCTAGCTGAATTAACACCTAGTGGAGGCAACATGAGAGATAGAAGCGACTGGTCAAGTGAGGAATCAGAACCGCTATCGGCTGTATAGATATTGTAATTTTATTTCATTCATTGTTGTATCTTTGTTCATTTCTTGAAAGTTTTGGTTAAAGGTTGGTTCTTTTGTATTGTTCTTACAAGCTATTGAACTCTAGACTTGTATTAGTTGCATATAGTTACGGATATGCAATTCAAAATCGTCACTAAAAGGGAGATTACAATCATTAACTCAAGATCATGTGACTGCCATGTTTTTGTCCTACCTAAAAGGGTGAACATCCATGGCAATTAGCAAACATTATACACGGTAAGATACAACTCGGGTGGAATAACAGGATAAGTCCATGACTTGGATTTCATAATGATAATGATATTTGTCAAACTTCGTGGGTCAACTAGGACTATAATGAAATAGCAAGGTATCTAATGTCAATTTGAGCATCAATATTGGGAAAAAACTTGAGTATATGTATAATGTCGGCCTCTGCTACTAAATCACAGTCTCGTTTCAGAGCCTTTGAATTCATGCGAATCCAGTATAGTCCAAATCTTGGAAGAGGATTGGTGGATTTTGGATTGATACTCAACCTTGAGGTAGATTTAAATAGTCCTTATAAAGTATGGATTCAACAGCGTTGGTTATATAAGTTTGTCAAAAGTTAAAGTTTGTCAAAAGTTAACATTTTTAGTCACTGAAAATATTTATCAATTTATGTTCGTTAGATTTGACGAAAATAGTGGAATTTTTCTAATAAAAAACATCAAGAAAGACTCATCAAATCACTAAAAATATCGAACACAAAAAGTTCACTGGACACCAAAAAGATTTTTTTTTTTAAAATAGAATAAGTTACACCTCAAAATGATGAACCAGACGCTAGTTTTTTTTAATTATTATTATTATTATTTTTTTTTTACAGAAACTACAAAAATTACACCTATATGTAAGTTCCCTTTAATTTCCTCTTCTTTTTATTTTTCATTTCTGTCAAATCTAATAAACAAAGTTCGGTAAATATTTGACGGAGACTAAAAGTGTCAAATTTTGGAAAACTTAAACTACCACAATTAATCAGTTCATACTTTAGGGACTATTCTTAACCTACCTTCACAGATAAGGGGACCATTTTGTCATGTTCTCTAGTATTATATGCAAGAAAAATGTCATGGAGCCTATTATTTTGGGATGATTTCAATTTAAAATTAAAACGCCATATCCAGCAATTGATTCTTTTCCATAAGAATAAAAAACCATTAATAAACTTCTTTTTCTATTTAGTTTATCAATTACCTAATGAGGAAATCTGAGCGCGCCTCATTGGTTTTGCTAGTTAATGTCTTAATGACACGGTCTGTTATAAGCGAATGAAGACCCGCTCTACCACATCGCTAGTTGAACTCACAAATTAACCATTTAAAATGCTTTTACACCACTCTTTCGTTCACGACCTTACTTGAACAGGATCTGTTCTATAGGCTCGTACCACTGTATCCTTGAGTTCTAAGGAGACAAGAAATCAAGCCTGGTTGATGAAGAATGGCCATGAGACTAGAGCGTGATTAACTAGCTTGGGTGGCCCTTGGGCCTCTCTGTGCAGTAGAGGAGGATCGTTCCCAGGCCGCTAGCTGGTCTTGGGGTGGTCTCTTGGCTCTCTGACAGGACTCAAATCGTTTTTTAATAAATCATGTTAGTACTGCTATTTTATCATATATGGTCACCAAACTCAAAATTTTATGTCAGAACATTCCATAACAGGGAACTGAACCCTGTGTATAAGGGCCAGATTTTCATTTAGTTCATTTGTAGACAAGTGCTCGACCAATGTTCTCAATGAGTACTAGAGGGTGAAATTTAAGGAGTGAAAGCTGAAAAATGGTTTATGATCTTGTCCTCCACTTTGAAAAGCGTTAGAAAGTAGCTGCAAGTTGTAGCTACCGATTCTTTCATTGTTTCAGGTCCACAAACGAAGACTCCAATATTGGATCCCTTGGATTCATTAGAAAACTGGGAAAACATATCTGTTCAATTTTCAACATGTTAGAAAGCCAATAGTTTGGAAGTCAAAAGCTAAAACAAGGACAACTATGTATTTGGAACATACCTTTAAAGTTTGGTCTTGCTCCATAATGAATTTCGTGTTGATCAAAACCTCTGTTTGCTTCTGTTGGTTTCATTGCCTTCCTTTCTTTTTCAGAAAATGGTGGAATTTCTTCTCTTAGCCTCTTCCATCTCCATATGGTAGCCACTAAGGTGCTGGATATTAACGCTAATGCAAACGAGCATACCAGAAGAATGTCCACTATTGATTAACTAGCTTCATTGGCCCTTGGGCCTCTCTGTGCAGTAGAGGAGGATCGTTCCCAGGCCGCTAGCTGGTCTTGGGGTGGTCTCTTGGCTCTCTGACAGGACTCAAATCGTTTTTTAATAAATCATGTTAGTACTGCTATTTTATCATATATGGTCACCAAACTCAAAATTTTATGTCAGAACATTCCATAACAGGGAACTGAACCCTGTGTATAAGGGCCAGATTTTCATTTTAGTTCATTTGTAGACAAGTGCTCGACCAATGTTCTCAATGAGTACTAGAGGGTGAAATTTAAGGAGTGAAAGCTGAAAAATGGTTTATGATCTTGTCCTCCACTTTGAAAAGCGTTAGAAAGTAGCTGGCAAGTTGTAGCTACCGATTCTTTCATTGTTTCAGGTCCACAAACGAAGACTCCAATATTGGATCCCTTGGATTCATTAGAAAACTGGGAAAACATATCTGTTCAATTTTCAACATGTTAGAAAGCCAATAGTTTGGAAGTCAAAAGCTAAAACAAGGACAACTATGTATTTGGAACATACCTTTAAAGTTTGGTCTTGCTCCATAATGAATTTCGTGTTGATCAAAACCTCTGTTTGCTTCTGTTGGTTTCATTGCCTTCCTTTCTTTTTCAGAAAATGGTGGAATTTCTTCTCTTAGCCTCTTCCATCTCCATATGGTAGCCACTAAGGTGCTGGATATTAACGCTAATGCAAACGAGCATACCAGAAGAATGTCCACTATTGAAGTAGCAGTTTTTTGTTCAGATGACTTTTTATCAGGCTTGATAACAACATGGTTGAAGATGATAAGAAATGCGATAAAAACAACAGACGCCAACAAAAGGAGGACGGACATCCATTGTAAGTTCTCAAGTCCATATACTGCATAACCAGGACGCTTGTTGGCAAAATGAATGTTCTGTATATTAGAAACCTCGTTTAGCACTTCGCGCAGGGATCTATTGGATTGGTGCTCACGCGTCACAAACACTTTCAGTTGTAGATAACATTGTTCTGCATCGAAAACATGCGGTAGAACTGGATCTAACAAGCAGATGCCTTGCGAATCTTTTATAGTGTAGACAAGCTGTATTTTTAAAGGTAATACATTTTTGTTACTTCTTGTAGAGGCAATTTCTTGAAGAATGCTCAAAAATGGTGTTACCCCAATTCCACCCGCAACTAGAAGTAGACTGTCATATCTGCAGAACATTAACAATTAGCTATATATGGGAAAAGATGAAAATTGATGTGCAATAAATATGAAAGAACATCATTTCCTTACCTCAGAAAGTCCATTGACGAGGGTCCATAAGGGCCTTCTGTTGCTACTTGAATGAGCCTCATTTCACCAGCTTCTGAATCAGGCTTTGAATGTAGCATATTACAGAGAGTGCTTGTCCACCATCCCTCAGCTTTGATCAAAATAGAGATAGTGTGTTTATCAACTTTGGAGCTAGAAGTTATACTAAAAGGATGCCATTGAAAATTTGAAATCCTTGGAATCTTGATAAAAATCACGCTTGTTGGTGTATACTTCAAACCTGAAATAGCATGTTAAGTATGTGATTATTAAGGCCCAATTAAGAATTAAAAAAGCATATCAGTAGTTATTTTAAATTGGAGAGAGATTACTGATTTTGTACTTGGATCTTTCGGCAGAGTCAACTCTATGGCTTTGGAAGGAAAGATTCGAGCAGAAAAAATATACGTTTCTGGCCTTGACTGAATCATTCGGAGAATCTTGTCAAGGCAAAACAAGAAAACGCCAGGGAAAACCATGTAGAAGTGGCGATCTCCAGCATGAAACAGGAAGAATAGTAAGAAAACTATATACAAGTGATGTGTGTAATAGAAGATCTCGAATCGTTTCCTTCTGAGCTGCGGAAGTGATGTGATCCAGATGACCAATCCTGTAATAAGAGTGATCTCCCCCGCAAGGTAAATACGCCCTGTGTTTTGCCATTTCCACATCTATTTTTTTCTCCACAAATAAGAGACGGACTTAGATAGTAGCAAAGCTTAGACACTTCTGTTTAAACTAAATTGCAAAAGGAAGTACTCGTTCCATCCCAACTTAGTTGTCATGTTTCTCCTTATCGAGAGTCATAGCCATTAGACACTTCTGTTTAAACTAAATTGCAAAAGGAAGTACTCGTTCCATCCCAAATTAGTTATTTTTCTCCTTCTCAAGAGTCATACTATGTGAATTTTGACCAACATGTTAAAATGTATTTTTTAACATTTTATTTTTATTTTTTTCCTTGTGCCGAGGGTCTTCCGGAAACAGCCTCTCTACCTTACAAGGTAGAGGTAGGTCTGCCTACACACCCTTCCCAAGACCCCACTTTGTGGGATCTCACTGGGTATGTTGTTGTTGTTAAAAAGTTGCAAATTTTCTCATCGAGTTTTTTCATTGAATTGACATGAGAAAATTTGCAACTTGTGCATTACTTTCATATAGTGTTTGAATATCTAAATTTTATTTGCAAAATATATTTGAATTGAACTAATCAAATTTAGCTTTGAAGATTAGTCAAATTGACTCGCGCAAGCGAAACATGACAACTAATTTGGGACTGAGGGAGTAATGGTTAAACGATTACTTTAAGGTTACCTCATTGCCAATGTGATGTTTTATACCCCAGATTAGATAAGTACCTCCACCATGTAATGAGGCAAATAATATCATTGCTGTCCCAAGCCAAACGTGATATCTCACGGAAGCTTCAAATTGGATGCCAAGTAGTCGAAATATCGACATTCCCCTCAATATGGGAAGAAGAAGAAGTGCTAAGCAGGCTTCTGCTAATAAACCACACCTGGTTGCCACTCTAAATAATTTGTATTGCGATCTGGAAATGGACAATTTGGAAAATATTACCAGATATACTTTTGTTGCAAATGATGCTATATACTACATCTCTTCCAATTTATTTATTTTACTTTCCTTTTTAGTATTAAAAAAGAATGTCAATTTCTATATATAGTAACTTTTACATTCAACATCCTACATGACACAATTAAGACCACAGGATTCAAAGGACATTTGGTACATTACATACATCTTTAGTTTAGGACCACAAAATTCAAAAGTCTTCTTTATTTTTCTTAAACTTCATTTCAAGTCAAGCTAACACAAACAAATTGAAACCGAGGGAGTATCATATCTTGCACGGAACATAGGAATATACTTACACTGACAGAGTGAATGATTTCATTGGTACCATCTTCTTGAAGTCACTGGAGATACGAACAAAGAATGTCCATGCTAGAAAGATGATGAATAGAGATACGGCAAGGATTTCGAAACCAGACAGAATGCCTATGTACTTATTCACAACTAGTGGATTGGCTAGAACAGATAGTGGAGATTGTCCTTTCCTGCCAACCAAATTCAGTTAATATTTGCATGAAACTGCCAATGTTAAACAATATTATGCTTACATATAAGCAGCATATGTACCTGCTGGTTGGTTCCTTCTGTTTCAGTTCCAAGTAAACAAAACCAACTATAGCTATAGCAATAACAGGGAAGGTGTAGACAGCAAAATTAAGACCTGCGAGACCTCAAAATGAAAAACATTGAACTCTTTTGGTGGGTATTAAGATTGAACAGGTCATTAAATTAACACTTCTAGTACATGTAAATGGTAAATTTGAAGTTAAACAGATACATTTAAAATAATTTGAGTTTGGAAATCAGAACTTCACCAGCTTGAGTTAAGAGTGAGGTTGATGCTTTGTTTTCTGCAATCTTCCAACTTTTAGTCCATAGTTGCGTGGGCTTGAGAAGCCAAAGAGATACCCATCCAGCAAATATCAAGACAATTAGCAATTTAAGGAGGAGAGAGAGAATTTTAGTCATGTTTTAAGAAGAGCTGACTCTATTCGTAGAATGTAACGAGTTTCTATATATATAGTGTTGTAATTACTTTTAACGCCCTTCTAATGTGATTGAATTGCAAAAACATCCCTTGTATTCAAGATCATACACCTAAGCAGTGGCGGAGTCAGGATTTTCGCCTACGGAGTTCAAATATATAAAGAAGTAAATACACGAAGAAGCCAAGGGGGTTCAACATCTACTATATATGCATAAAAAAATAATTTTAACCTTGTAGATACAGTGTAATTTTTTAGCCGATGACCCCCTGGAGATTACTTAGCTCCGCCACTGCACCTAAGTCCTAACCCACTTATACTTGAGAAATCCTGCACATTTAGTAGTTTGAATAATAGTTCTACTTTTCAAAAGTGTTTAGTTCTATATAAACATGAGGTATAGTGACTCATAATTTCTAAAGGTTTATAAAATAGAATAACTAAAGAACATATGTACTGAACTGTGTTTAAAATAGAATAGTTTTGGATCCCATGTTAAGTTTCTATTTTCCAACTGTGCAGTTTTTTTATTTTTTCTTTAGATGCAATGACTTTTTGTTTTGATTATGTATTTCTTATTTTCTAGTTAAATCTATACAAAATTTGGCTAAAACTCTATTAGTTTTGATTAAATAAAAAAATTCAAGAGAAATAATAGAGTTTCAACAAAAAAAATTCAAATTTGTCCCCAGAAAGATGGTTAAAAAAGTGACAAATTTAAAGAGTACAAAATATCTTCTATTTTTCAAAAATGCCACATGGACAAAAAAATCAACGTGGCAGTGCGTGGCTCTCACCTCCATCAAGTGAGATTGGTCAGGGGAATCGAGGCTCTCGAATATCCAAGTATAGGGGGATAATTAGGACTATCAAAACGCACGCTGAATCAATCGTGGCCATGTTTAGGGAGGTAAGAGAGGCTAAACATTTTTTAAAACTTTCCTGCATTTTGGACATGTTAATATTTATATTTTTTAGATTATTATTTTTTGAAATCATTTTTTTTTTTAATTTCATTTAGTTAGAAAAATGGTCCTTGTTGTAGGGGTTTAAGTGTTTGATTTTGGAAAATACGGATAGCAATGTTACATTTATGTAGGATCTCCATGATATTAAGGGTATAACCGTATAAGTGTATTAATTTAAAATATCGAGAGCTTAGCTGCAATTCAGTCACAGTATAATAGCGGTGTTTAAAATAATTAATTGCAAATAGTACTGCTACATACTTGAAACTTGAAAGGATTATCAGTTGGTACTCCTCTATTTTCACAAGTTATCGGTTGCCCTCAGATTGTGCACTCTGCATCATCCATCAATTTTGGAATCAATTCTTCTATAATCACAAGTTAGACCTGTTTTTAGTGAGACTAATGGTGACGGATAATGATGCCATCAACTTATGACATTTGTGATGGCTTTCACTTCAGCATGGGAATCTATCTTATTTTCTTGCTGAATGGATGTTGTTATCAGCACATCCATTCATTACAGCAGAACCAATATGCAGCAGTGGATACATGGTCCACACCCACTATTGCTACAGCTTACGTTGTCTGATTTGTCCGGAAGGAGATCCAACAAGATACTCTTCTAATCTAGCTGGTTGACTATAATTTCTTCAATGAGGGAAACTAGATCCATAATAGACAGGGGGCAACTGGTAGAGCTCTTGCTAACAAGACAGCACTGTGAATTACTAATTTTCGCTTCTAGTTGCGCCAGCATAAAGATTTTTGGTAATGTCAGTTGCTAAACAATATACTACAAGTGATGCTCCCAGAGGCGGATGTCGAGTACTACACTGGGTTCATCTTATTCAAGTACTTTCGACAAGGAACATAAATTTATGTATAAAAATCGATGAAAATTACAACAAATAGTAGATAAGACCTCATAACTTTAAAAAGACAATGAGTCCAATACTAAAAATCTTAAAAACTGAACCCGTAAAGTTTAAATCTTTGATCTACTTCTGAGTGCTCCCCGGTGACAAATAGATGGCCCTACAATGTGGTTGGTTAGAGTTACCCATAATCTACATACTTTGCGGTCAGATGATTGAAAAAGAATCAGTGAGTCTGACATTTGCACCAAAATATGTCTCTCTCCGTATTTAAAAGTGCTTCAACGGAACACTTTAGTGGAATAATAGCATTTGGAAATAGATGATCAATAGCAATAAAGTATACGCCAGGTGGTTGCTGAAGACAGCATTTGGAGATGTAGTAACACTGGTGATTACTTTTGTTGTATAGTTTAAGCACTTTCATGGGTCGCACAGGAAGAAATACACTAATCCGTTTTTAATTTGGTGGTTAAATACTATTGCAGTGACGATACTGTAGGAGAGGTCCAATGAAAAAATAGCTTGAAGCAAGGATGGCAGAAAACTTAGCACCTCTTATTCTTATAACCTTTTCAATATGTATACGAGAAAAGATAACCTGAGAGGCTGTGGTTTACCCCAGAGGCGGACCTACATGGAAGACGCACTCTCACCCTTCGGAAAAAATTATGTATACATATGTGTATATACCTTAAGAAATTGGTATATATTTAATTGTGACTTAACAAACGAAAGTGTCTTTTGGGTCGCATTAGTTTGAATCCGCTTTACATGTCACTCCTAGATCGAACTCGAATGTCACTTTTAATTATTTTTTTGAGCCTATTTTAGGAAAACATTAAGCATTAAATGAGCCTCGCCCCGAACTTGTCGTCACCACATGTTGAAATTTCTCACCATTAAACTATCTCTTTCATTTGCTTCACTGTGTTAAATTTTATTTATTACACATATTTAACCTATATACTTGTATTTTCGTCACTGTCACGCTATTAGTGACCGGTCTACGTATTTAAAAGTGCTTCAACGGAAGACTTTATATTAGGGGAACAATAGCATTTGGAAATAGATGATCAATAGCATTAAAGTATACGCCAGGTGGTTGCTGAAGACAGCATTTGGAGATGTAGTAACACTGGTGATTACTTTTGTTGTATAGTTTAAGCACTTTCATGATTCGCACAGGAAGAAATACACTAATCCGTTTTTAATTTGGTGGTTAAATACTATTGCGGTGACGATATTGTAGGGGAGGTCCAATGAAAAAAATAGCTTGAAGCAAGGATGATAGAAAACTTAGCACCTCTTATTCTTATTATCTTTTCAATATGTATGCAAGAGAGGCCGTGGTTTATCCTGCGATGGATGTCAGCGATTCGAGTTTGCTTGTCTTCAATTCGTAAACTTACCCGATACAAAGCTTTATGATAGAACCCAATTTTTCTGATTCGGCGGTTTGATCTATAATTTATCAGACGTTAATAAAACTCATTCATTTAGTAGCACCTTAGGATGGCATAACCTTAAAAATGAAGGGCAAGGTTCAGAGAAGGAAAGACTTACAGTGGGAAGAAGGGGGAACAAGCACACCTAGAGAGCTCAGTAAAACCGAAAGTTGTACGCTGTGTTCGAGAAGGGTGAATCGCTTCTTACTATTCGAAGTTAAAAAAGGAACAACTCAGATGAACAATAAAAGAAAGGTGGAGGCTCATGTATTAGCAAACGGACAAATAACCGTGATTATATAGAATTTTTTCCTGTCCTCAGAAAAACTCCAAGGAGATCACGTGGTCATGTATTAGGAACGGACAAATGGAAATTAGCTAACCACATTGAACCAATAATTTCTAAACCAGGGCTTAAGATAAAGCTTAAGTTTTAGCTTCTGATTTCTGATTTTCATACTAGTTGATGCCATATCAAGCATAAACATGGAATTTAGCTGAGAGACCCACTGAATATTTTCAGGGATACTGCTGATCAGAAGATGTTTACTCTGTATATTAGAACTTAAGAGTTTCCAAGACGGGACATAATTAGCCTCTGCTAATATGTTTTTCTCAATCTTGTTCCAAATAGTACTATATTGGATGGGAAAAAAGTTTATGGCATGGATTTATGTGTGCGGAAAAGGTTGTATAGGGATATCTGAAGTAGATGGCATTTGATTAATAGTACAAAAAAGAAGATGATCAAAAAGTCCAAAAGTTATTTTCTTGTACCATAACTAATGCAATCTTGCCTGAGAAATTCCGACTCACCCACAATATTATGCATATCAAGAGAATGAGTTATCTCGCATATAAGATAAAAGATCATTGTTATTTTTATGGAATATTTAGTGTGGATAACATCACTAGCAGGAAAGGAAAATCAAATGGTAGTAAGTATTACCAATTGGCATGCATTTTTAGAACATCATGGCATGTTCCAAAACATTTTACCTCGTGCAAAAAGCTTAAATTCCCATTAAAAACAATCTAGATGATTCAATATATTCCCTCTTAGATCGCTATCTGGGGTCGGTCCAAAGGGGGGAAAAATAGGGGGAAAGCATGTTTCACTAGAGAACTAGAAAGCAAAGTCTTTTTTTATTCGGAAAAAGCTCAAATATGCCATCAAACTATCGAAAATGGTTCATTTCGCCATCATTGGGCTTTCGTCGATAGTTTACGCCATCAAATCATATAGGAAATGGGCTCATTTATGTATTCAACTATAAATGACTATTTATCACTAATCAATAGTTTGACTTCATTTATGCATCGCTCATTACCAAAATGACTCATCCATGCCATATTTCATTAAAGAGTGTTTTACAATACCATATATGACACGTGGCTTCCAACTAGATTATGGTTGTAGGTGGGCAGGGTGTATGGGTCGGGTTTTTTCTTAATATGATATTTAAAATTAGGCTGATTTAATTAAACGACGTAGACCTCTAATTGTAGCCCACGTGTCATATCTTGTATTATAAAGCGGGTTAAAGAAAAATGGCATGGATGAGTCATTATGGTAACTAGTGATGCAGTATAAATGGGCCAAACTATTGATGAGCAGATAAATGGTATTTCATATAGTTCGAAGATAAATGAACCATTCTTATAGTTGATGCGGTAATAAATAAAGAAAATAAATAAGCCATTTCCGATAGTTCGATGGTATATTTGAGCCTTTTCCGTTTTTTATTTTTACATGTGAGACACGTTACATAGAATGTGACATGTCCAGTAAGCCTGCAAATGTAGACAAAAAAAGAAGGAAAAAAAATCAAAACCTTTTTCCTTAATTTGTGTCTATGAAAGCGACGACCTTTGCTTCTTTACTTCATATTCGGCCAATTCCGTAAGCTTTTAATATTTGTTTCCTTGTTCCATATCTACTCCCTTTTTTTTAAGTCCACATTGCTTATCCCCAGTCCCCACAAAGCCATTTCTTTTCCCCTTTTTGGATTGGTAGAGATGGGGGACTGAGAGTAAAATTCACCACTTGCATAGTAGCATTGTTAAGAAAGAGATGTCTTGGGAAATCGAAGAGATCGGAGAAGATAGCAAGAGTGAAGTAATTAGCAACAAAGATGGAGGAGTGATCAATGATGTTCATGTAGCAGTTGGCAAAAATGACTTGCATGTTCTTCAATGGGCACTTGATCATGCTATCTCCCCAGGAATTCGCATTTGCCTTGTGCATGTGTTTCCTCCCATTACTTATATTCCTTCACCAGGTAACTTTTATTTGTCAATTTTAGTGTGTGATTTGATGCTTCATCCAAAACAGTAGCAAAGACATAGGAAAATTGTGGTACTCCTACTACATAACATTGCTAGCAAACAGAATAATGTATTCAAGAAAACAGGGGAATGTCAAGTTAGGATAATCAGCATATCAGGCATAATAGAGAGTTCAAGAACATGAATAGTTCTTTAATTTACATGACTGGGATATTTAATATCCTGGTTCAAATTCTTTGCTTTGCCGGCTAGAGGCAGAGACACCTTCAACCGAAGTAGTCATCGCGGAAAAATTCAACCAAATATTTTGTCTGGAAAATAATACTCCATATACAATAGACCAACACTGCTTGAAAAATACTGCTTAGGTGATGATGAGAAGTATATCTTAGAATCCTAGACTCAAACTCGAGTACAAGCCCAATTGTAATAATAGTTCGACACATCTATTTGCGAAGTTCTGCATAAACCATTGTCTGCACCAACCTTATCAACAAAAGATGCCAGGCAATCAAAGAGTGTTAATATCAGCTCTTAAACTTATGGGTATATTTAATTTTGTTTAATCATCCCGTGCCTAAAACTTACTGGCCCGATTAATCAGTTTTCACATGGTAAAAAGCCCACTATGAGGGGTTTTAGTGCTTCTTGCCAAAGGGAATCGAACACAAGACTTGGTAAAAGAACTTTTATGATTCTACCACATCTTGGTGAATGGTGGTAATTGATTAATACGTTTTGTTTCTCTCGAGGTAAGCCAACCAAAAATATGGTGCTTCTGACCTTGTAGTAGCTAACGACAAAACTGAATGCTGCCTACCTTGAAAAGAAATATAGGTTATGTCACAATGCAACTGGTCTTTTATCAATTTAGAGGTTAGTTGATGTAACTAAATTGCTTGCAAATTGCATGCGTCATCTATATTCCAACCATAAAAAATAATTTTCCCTTTATATTTTCCACTGAATGTGGTTCAAATGAACCCTTGCGCCCCCTTCTTACGCTCTTCTGCTGGTCAACTAGTTAACAACTTGAATTTTGTGTTGAAAGTTGGGAAATTATCAAGAAGCCAATTGACCCAACAGCAGGTGCAAGGCTACATAAATGAAGAGAGCAACAGGCGGAAGAATCTCTTGCAAAAATACATCCGCCTATGCAATGATGCCAAAGTAGGTATATTATTTGCAAAATTCCCAATTGCCCAAATTCAGAGAGACAAACTCTTATTGACATTTTGATTACTGGGGGCTGCAGGTACCAGTAGATACTGTACTTGTGGAGAGCAAATCACCAGCCAAAGCATTACTTGATCTAATCTCTGTTGTCAATGTTACCAGCCTCGTTATTGGAACTAAACGATCACTTTCCACCATGTAAACATCGTTCTCTGTTACAACTCAATTTGCTTAATTTGCAAGAACTAACAGTGGTTAATTGAATACCCTTCATCAATGAAAATTATACTGCATATATAGGCCAAAAATACTTTTTGTTGACATTTATTAAATCTTGAAGCGAAATTTTTGATTTCGCCACTGACTGAAAGTTATATTATTTATATTTATTTTCGTTTCAGACGAGTGAGGATGGGACAGGGAGTAGGAGAATATGTTCAAAAGAATGCACCGGATTTCTGTCAGGTTAAGGTTGTTTGTGAAGAAGGCAAAAAGATGAAGAATGGTCAAGTGCTGCAGCTAAAAGGTACGCGGCCGGAAATTGCTAAACAATCTAACAGGAATTTATTTGAATGGATGTGCTTTTCTCCCAAGTTCCATGGAGACGTAGGAAGAAAATAATACGAGAAGAGTTAGCGTACAACAGTACGAGTTTTTAATATTCTAAAGTTGGATCTAAGATTTGAATCTTGTGTATTCCGAATGCCATTAAACTTACTAATTATTTGACCTATTGGGTTCGAACTTAATATTTGTATATATTTAATAAATTTCTTACTTATGCCAAGTACAACTTAATCCGTAGCTAATGGAATACTGTATGTCTGGCCCTGTATAGTGTTACTCCCAATTTTCTAATTTAATGATGTTATGGCTAGTACATAAAATATATTTAGACAGCAAAAATAGGACAGGTTCAAGTTGATCTCTTATCTTAAAATTTTAGATTAAATATTCTGATATTTTGTATGTATAGCTGACTCAATTTTGAATGGAATGCTTCCTACAACTGGTTATTTTATTACAATCTACTAATGAAACTCAATCTTTCATACTTATAAGAGCACATGGCATCCATCTAGAAATATACTGTATAAATATTTACTGGAGCAAAACGTAATGGAGCAGAATCCCTCCCCTTTCTATGGCAGTATTACTATCATTCCATCTTGAGAAACGCCACTCATTTCATTTCGCTCCCTCTACTTCTACTGGTAGTCACTAGTCGTCATTGTTCCTTCGGAATTGTCACAAAAAACGCATAAAGTACATGTAAGTATTGCTTGAAGTTAGCACGTGGTTATATTCTCAAAGAGTTGGATGCCACAAGGCTGCTCTCTACATTTGCCAACACACGACATTTGCAACCACTTTTATTATTTATATCATTTTATGGGTCACGGAATCAAATTCTTTCTAGAATATTACTTAACATTTTCTCACATGGATTCTTATTATGTATTTTCTATTATTATTTCTTTGGTCAAATTAAGATCGAGAATTATTACAGAGCACATAGACCGCCATGCAGCCTCATCAATTTAGGTTGTATGTATTTCAAACAACACGACTGACTGAACGAATTGACATGTGTGCTAGAACTAAATTTAAGTCGTAACCACATTTACAAAAACGTAATATAATGTTAATGATGACACTTCTCACCAAAGAACAAAACACTTTGTAAAGATCTCTTTTGTTATCGTGAATTACATAACGGATCAGAAAGTATTGGGACTATGTGAAAAAATCTAATTTTATCTAGGGACTAGGGTCAAATTTACTCTTCTACTTTCGAAAATAATTTAATATTTAATCTTCCCCTTATACTACTATTCAAGCAGAATTCGCCTTGGGTTAACCTTTGTTCAAATATACCTTTGCTCTAATGGAGTCAAGGATACGATAAAGTATAACTATAAATTTAGCCCTTTTCTCGAAGTATAAGGATTAAATTTCTCTCTTAATTAAAGTTTTTACCTATTAATTTTTCTTTTGTCACTTATTACTTTTAAAATGCTCTGTAAAGTAGTTAAACTTTAACTCTAGATTAAAAAAAGTCAAATTAAAAATTGATCTAATTTTCTTAAAGTAAATTCTAAAATAATTAATAAATTTATTAATCCCATAAAAATTGTCATGAATATGACATCTGCACTTACCTAATGCTTCATCCGCTGATGAAGTTCAATTTAAAGAACACTAACAAATTGTGAAAACATTTCATCCTTTTCCCATTTTTAAAATTATCCAATCAAAGCGGAATCAATAGCACCCCTAAATTGAATTCTATACTGGACTGTAACTCATAAACAAATATACTATTGGTCCAAATAATGATAATCAAATATTAAACAATATTAACCATTTTAAATTCTCCAAGCACATGGAGCCACCCATTATGACCACAAGTACTTAAATTCTAGAACATCGTAGCAGCCAGTCCTTTAACTTCATCACCCAAGAAGCTGCCTTTCAAACCACTCCCCCTAAAGTCAAATGTCTCCCCTATATTTTTCCTCCTCCAAAAAAGACTTTATATTCCACAACTGACTTTTCCATAAACTAAAACTCTTCCCAATCCCTCTGTTTCTATTAACATATATATAACCCCTAAACACTTAGCTCCCTTATATTCATTTCACCGCCTTCTCCGGCCAGCTAAAATTCCCCTAAAACCATTAACCATGATTAGCTTAAAAGCTCAAAATGGGTTCTTTTCTTTTTCCATTAAACTCATCATCTTCTTGGTGTTATCATGTCAGACCATTCAAAATGCGTCAGCACAGTCATCAAATGAACCTGGAACCGAAAATCGTTTCCAATACCCAAGTATCAGTCCAGCAATGGCTATTATCATAGTTGTTCTTATAGCTGCCCTTTTTTTCATTGCTTTCTTCTCAATTTACATACGCAACCGTAACGCCACCACAGGTAGCATCCGTCAAACGTTGTCGATGCGACGTCGTGCAGCTGCTGCTACACGTGGACTCGAAAACTCCGTTATCGAGACTTTTCCCACATTTACTTACGCTGAAGTAAAGGATCATCATATTGGGAAAGGAGCTTTGGAGTGTGCAGTATGTTTGAACGAGTTTGAAGATGATGAAATGTTGCGTTTGATCCCAAAGTGTGATCATGTCTTCCACCCTGAATGTATTGATGCTTGGTTAAAGTCTCATGTGACTTGTCCTGTTTGTCGTGCTGATCTTACTCCTCAACCTGATGAACCTGTACCGGTTCAAGCTCCTCAGGTGAACCATGAAGGTCAAGAACAAGAAAGTACACAGAATTTACCGCAAAATAACGAAGTTTCAATACAAATAGAGCAAGAAGAGAGCTCAGTTAGACCGGAAGTTAAGCGAAATTTGAGTTTCACCGGTTCAAACCGGCCACCAAGATCTTTTTCTATAAAGGGACCAAAGGTGTTAAGCAAATTCAGGTCACATTCGACAGGTCATTCATTGGTAGTACCAGGTGAGAATTTAGACCGTTACACTCTACGATTACCTGAGAATGTTAGAAAAGAGGTAATGAACCGGGCTTTACTAAACCGGACAAAGAGTTGTGCTGTTACACTACCAAGACATGGTAGTTCTACAAGAGGGAGATCATTTAGACGAGTTGACCGGTTCGATCAAGAAGCAAAGTCAGACCGGTGGGTTTTCAAGATTGCACCACCATTCTTTACAAGGGGTTCATCAATGAAATCACCAAAAGTAAGAGCTGATAATGAAGAGGGGTCCACATCACACAGTGTGAAAATGGGAGTAAGAATGCCGTCTTTCAAATGCTTGGAACCGAAAGGTGATGAACCCGGTTTGTTAGCAAATGACTCGGCTCGATCTCCGGTTTAAAGAATTAAACCCGGTTTGGTTGATTGCTGACTAGGCTAACGGTTTCAATGAAAGTGTTTAATTGCGCGGCGAAGAAAACTTTATGTGCGCCGGCAAATGAGGAGAACGCGTGGTCCATTTGATTTGGCCAAACTTTGAAACTTCCGCTATTGACTTTATTGCAAAGTATAATAATGCCAAAAGTTGAAATTCAAGGGGCTATCGATTTCTAGTGAATTCTTTGAAATGTTGATTGATTAATTATTTAAGTACAAATAATTTTCAACTTTTGGGTTTTTTTTGGGGGTGAGATGGTATTCAATAGTTTGTGTGTTTATCTAGTTGGACAATGATGTACTACCCCTCGAAAACACCTTTAATGATGTAAATTATATTTTTTGTTCTTGTTTGATAGAGTTGTGATACTTTTCCTCTTATTTTGATTTTTTTATTGGTTGATCTTTTATATGCATGTAGTTCTATTTTACCACTTTTGCACATGCGTGTTTGGATTTGAGAATGGATACTTGGGGCGCACACACCGGAATATATGTGTATTTAGTGCTCCACTATATGGAATTATGGTCGGTATTAATTTACACAAGGATGCGTCATAGATGTTTGATAATATACCTGAAATAAAATACAATATATCGATATAGGGTTATTTAAATTCTAAAATTTCTCATCAACTTTCTTATAAAGTTAAAAAGACGTACAATATAAGATTAAGGAATTCAAGACACTCATGAGATTAGCACATTCATAACGGTATCATTTTATATCTTCGATTGGCATTCTTTGTTGTGATATTTTTCTCTTTTGCTCCACTAGCAATTTTCTTTTGGATTTTTTGTGTTAATGAGAATTCGGATGCCTTCGCAACCTGTTGGTTCTTTTATCCCCGAGGCAACAAATAGTAATAATGATTAATAGCTTGCTCGCCAATATAAGAGTTATTATTATGAAAGCTTACCTCTGTCATGATGTTCAATCAGATGGTGTATTATTTTTCCCAGCCTGGCTTCACAAACTATTACGACTTCTTCTTTCTCTTCTTGAATGGGAATTATTTATTGTATTAATGAATAGTTCGGCATGATAATTTTTGCACTACCACAGACAGTGGCGGAGCCACACTATGCCGAGAGTGTTCATCCGAACCCTTTCACCGGAAAAAAAATACTATCTTTACTAGGTTAAAATTATTTTTTATGTATATATAGTAGATGTTGAACCCCTTAGTTTCTTCGTGTGTTTACTTTTTTATATTTTGAACTCTCTAGCGGAAATGCCGCTCATCATTGACCCATGAACATGACGAACAAATCTTAGGCGAAATCTTCCTTTTTCTTCTTCGTGAATATACGAAAAAACTGAGCTTTTTTGTTTAAGTTTACCAAGAAAACCACAAATCACAAATGAATTAACAAACAAAAGCTTTGTAAGAGAATGTTTTCCTTGAATAATTTGTTCCCTTGAATGGGTTGATATACATGATTTACAACATAATTGTAGGCTACAAATTAGGAACTAATTTGACTAAATATTTCTAACATATGCTATCCTAAAATAGAAGATTACAAAATATATTTTACTAAATAATTACATAATCTAACACACCCGCGTCGAAAGCTGGAGGTTTACGAACGGTTAGACTGTCGCGAAAATCATCAAATAGTACGCGCGGAAGACCTTTGGTGAAGATGTCAGCAATCTGATAACGGGACGGAACATGTAGGACACGAACTTCGCCACGTCTAACCTTTTCACGAACAAGTGAATGTCCGTTTCGATATGCTTGGTACGTTGATGTTGTGCGATTTCGGACAAGTAAATGGCACTCACATTATCACAATAGACCAAAGTTGCTTGACGAATAGGACAATTGAGTTCAAAACGGAGTTACGAATCCAACAAGACTCGGAGACAACATTAGCAACCCTCCGTATTTGCTTCAAACACTTGACTTAGATAAGTAGGTTGGTGCTTGGAAGACCAAGAAATCAAGTTATCCCAAAGATAGACACAATAACCCGATGTGGAACGTCGAGTGTCGGACATCCTCCCCAATCGGCATACGTATATGATAGTAGTGAGCGAGAGAGGATTTGTATAAATGTGTGCCAAAGTCAATCGTACCTCGAATGTAACGCAAAATGCGTTTTAATGCTTCCGTATCTTTGGACTTTGGGGTCGTGCAAACAAGCAAACTTGTTGGACGGCGTATCATATGTCGGCCGAGTGAATGTCAAGTAAAGCACACACGCCGTACGACGATACTTCGTAGGATCCTCGTACGGGCGCTTGAAGAAGCGGCGAGTTTGCCTTTTGAGTCGGCGGGTGGGGCAAGGCTTACGGTGACATGCCCTGTCTAAGAATATCCTCTGCGCAAGAACCCGAGACATAAAGAGACTATTGTTGTCCGTGAGACGACAATCCCAAAAAATAGCTCAACGGACCCAAGTCTTTCATTGCAAATTCCGTAGCCTAACTTGGACATGATACCGAGTCAAGAGAGTACGAAGATGCGGTTAGAATAATATCATCCACATATAACAAAATATAAGCAATATCTTTTCCACGACAAAAGTGAAGAGAGAGTTGTCGGATGTACTATGCGAGAAACCAATGGTTGCCACATATTCGGAAAACGGCGATACCAAGCCGTGGTGCACTTGAACCATAAAGAGACTTACGCAAGAGATAAACATGATCGGGACGCATTTGGATCCGGAATCCCAAAGGTTGATACATATAGACGGTCTCCATTCAAATTGCCGTAAGAAAGCATTATTTACATCAAGCTGGTGAATGAGCCAAGAGCGAGATAAAGCAATAATAAGAACCACACGGATAGTTGCGGCTTGACCACGGATGACCGTCTCGTCTAATCAACACCTTCCGTTGAGACACCTTGCCATCGCACACAAGACGGCTTTATGCCTCTCAAAAGAACCATGATTTCTTTTTATGCCAAAAAAAATCCATAAAGACCGAGATAATATTAGCATTTGGAGGACGAGGGACCAACTCCCAAGTCTTACTATCAATAAGAGCATTATATTCATCTTGCATAGCATTTTTCCAATTCGGGTCATTAAGGGCACCAACGGGATTCCGAGGAATGGGGGAGATGGAATTGGTGGTGACACTTAAGGCTTGATTATGGTACTTTGAGTTCGGCTTAAAAATCCCATGTTGACTACGTGTAGTCATGCGATGAACGGGTGGGGGGCTGGCAGGGAGGGGGCTGCTGCCGTGGTGGGGCAGCGTGGGAGAGGGAAGGGCTGGCAGCGGGGGGACTGCCGTGGGTGCAGTGGAGGTGGACTGCTGGGCAGTCGACGATGAAGGAGAGGAGGTGGGGGAGATCGGGTGGTGGGTTGCACGAGAGGGAGGGGGCTGCATTGGGGAGCAGTGGCCTGGTCATGCAACAATTGGATTCTCAATGGGGAATTATCATCATCCAAAAAATCATATGATGTAGGAGATGGAGTATTTAGTTGTGAAAATGGAAAGGAATTTTCATCAAACCACACATGCCGGGCTATGATTATTTTTCGGCTCGATAAGTCATAGCATTTGTACCCCCGATGGTTGGAAGGGTATCTAGGAAGACACATAGGTGGACCTAGGTGCGGCTTATGAATTTGTGTGGAGGGAAAGAGAGGAAAGCATAGACAGCCAAAGACTCGGAGATGATAGTAGAATGGATTCTTTTGATAAAGAATGTGAGTGGATGTCTTATATGCTAAGAGTTTAGTAGGGAGAATATTGTGTAGGTACGTTGCCGTGGCCAAGGCGTGATGCCAATAGGAGGGGCATAGATGCATGGGCGAAGTGTACGAACAATATTATTGATCGATTTAATTTTCCGTTCCGCCTTACCATTTTGGGGGGAAGTGTGGGGACAAGAAAAGCGGAAAAGCATCCCGTTTTGTTCACAAAATTTATGAAAAGGACCATTATCAAATTCACGCCCGTTGTCACATTGAAAAGTTTTGATTTCTTTTTCAAACTGAGTGCGAATGAAAATCTGGAACGACAAGAAGATATTATAAACCTGGGACTTTGTTTTGATGGGAAAAGTCCAAAGAAAATTTGTGTAATCGTCAAGAAATAAAACATAATATCTGTGACTTGAAGAGCTAAGAACAGGTGCAGTCCATACATCACTGTGAACAATGTCAAAGGGCATAGTAGTAGTTGAAAGAGAGTCATAAAAAGGCAATTTAATTAATTTCCCCAGAGGGCAAGAATGACAAACATTGTTTCGAGCCTTATTACATTCAATCAAATTACTACTACGTAAAGAACTAAGAATAACATCCCCTGGATGACCTAAACGGGAGTGCCAGATATGAGGAGAGATGACACTAAAAGCAGATGGTGCGAAAGACGAGATGGCTCGAAAATTTTTGAAGAATGGATAAAGATCACCCGAACTCTCACATCTCATGAGTTTGCTCCCCGTCCGTAAATCCTTCACATAAAAACCAAAGGGATCAAATTCAACAGAAACCATATTATCGGTAGTAAATTTACAACGCTCAAATAAGGTTTTTGATGAGTTTGGGTATGTAAGACATTTTTCGGTTTTTTAAAGAGGATTTACTTGAAGGGAAGCATGACCGTAACCACAGTGGAATCATGCTACCATTACCAACAATAATGCCATTATTTTTGCTCAATTGATAATAAGACGCAGAGAAGTACCTTGGGAGTTGGTCATATGAGATGTGGCTCGGTGTCCATGTACCAATTCTTGTCATCGGGCGGATTCAACGACATTGTGTGCTTAGCTTGATCAATATACGTAGGCGCATACCCGTGTGATGACGAGGTCGACGAGCCCGAGTAAGCGATGGAGACGAGGACCAAGAACTCCTGCTTTGCGAGGAGCCGGACGCGGCCCCGCTTCCGGCCTACGGGGGCTTCGGCCACCCGGCCGTGGGGTAGGGCACGGTGGGGTGGCCCACTACTGCGACCCCCAAGTCGGCCCGCGATGGATAATACCACGACGGGGGCGGTGAGTCCCACTGCTGGCAACTAGCTGTCAGGCCCCTTGTGCGGTGATGCGGGCCACCCCCGCCCATTGCTTTGTCTGTTGCCCCGGCTGCGGTTGTTGCGGTTGCGCCAGCTGCGACCACGATTATTTTTCTTTCCACGATTGCGAAGTTCCCGATTGTTGAAGTTATTTTCGAAATTATTGGGTTGTCCGTTGCACGAGAAATTGCGAGGATGAACATTATGGGAAACAAGAGCGACGGGCGGCGGCGTCGTGAATGGCGTCCTCGGCGTGGCTATCTTCCTCAAGCTCAAGCATCGACGGACAACGTCAAAAGACGGGAGAGGAGTACGGTCTTGCACCGTCGTGCGAAAAGTTTTATATTCCTCGAGGCAACCCTCGCGAAGGCGAAGCACAAGTCGTTCGTCGAAAACTTTGTGACCAACGTTGGCAAGGTTGTCGCCAGAACTTTCGGCCTGGTGCGGTATGCTTTCACATTCGGAAAATCCACCAATTTGGTGTTGGTGAACTTTGCATCAAAGCGAGAGTCTGCTCGATTTATTGTCACGAAAAAAGATGAACAAGGCGGTCCCTGCCTCACGGTGTCCTCGATGAATGATCGTGTTGAGAAGATCATTCGATATCGTACCATATATCCGTTCTTCGAACAATGTCATCTGCCGTTCCCATAGGGCCTTAGCAGCAAGTTTTTCGGCTGCAGTTGCCGGTGGTGGCACGGTGGGGGAGGCAGGAGGTAGGATGTGGTCGATCACCAAGTTTGCACGACAATGGAGCTTGAAGAGGTAGCCCGATTGTTATTGTATTGGCTTCCTTCGTAGTCAAGCACAATAGGAATGCATGATTTGATATTGGTGACGGTAGTCGCAGGATGCAACTTGGAGGTGTCAGCCATGGAGAAGAGGAGGGAGAATAGCCGAAGGAGAGGAAAACGAAAAGAGGGGGGGGGGGTCGGTGGCCAAGGGGTGGGTCGGCGGCTAAGGGGTAGGGTTTTAGGATGCTAGGGTTTTGAGGAGAACCTACTCTGATACCATGTAAGAGAATGTTTTCCTTGAATAATCTGTTCCCTTGAATGGGTTGGTATACATGATTTACAACATAATTGTAGGCTACAAATTAGGAACTAATTTGACTAAATATTTCTAACATATGCTATCCTAAAATAGAAGATTACAAAATATATTTTACTAAATAATTACATAATCTAACAAGATTAATAGAATATTACTACATGATAAATGTGACAAATAAAGCTTAAGGAAATAAAATTGAAAGATATCTTATGTATGCCGGGGCGAAAGTGGGAAAATAAAGCGTTAATATGCAACCATTAAAGTATAGCTTTTTTATATATAATGATGAAGTTATAATTTTGTAGAGAAAGAGAATTCAAAGGCTTGATAAATTTAATTTGAATGGATCCGACAGTCATCTCTAGAGTAGAATAGTTTAGAGATTTAGAATTAAATAAAGACTTTTTTGTTTTCAGAAATTCAGTTGAGAAACAAAGGAGAGTAGGACCAAGAGATGTTTCTGTAGATACGAAAATTTTATGCAATTTATAAGTCGATTTTCTGGGAACAAATATCACAGACAAGAGACGTTTTTGTAGATACGAAAATTTTATGCAATTTACAAGTCGATTTTCTGGGAACAAATATCACAGACAACTTAAACAATAAAATAGATGGACGAATTGATGCGGTGCCAAAATCTGTTGATAATTCGAAAGTGTATGAAACAGTAAAAAGAAAATGAGAATATTTTTAAGGAGCGGTACGAGTCCAAAGCTAAAAGCTGCCAGAGAAGATGAAGAGTGATGAGAAATTGTCATTGGTATATTGACTTTTAAAGAGAACAAAATAAATCGGTAGCAACTCTTGCAGAGAAACTTCAAAGTAGGCTTGTTGAGAAGTTGTTAGAAGTAGGCCTGCTAAGAAGTTGGCATTTGCGACAACACTTCGCACTCCATGAAGTACATAAAAGTTCGTCCCACCATATATTATAAAATTTCGGCTCTGATACAATAGTTATTACAACCTAAATGCATGACACATATTTTCGCTTTGGAAAATGTTCAATTAAACAAATATCTTTCTTATAAAATAAAAATTTCTAAGAAAAAACAATACAAATATATTAAAAAAATTGAGATAGCTTTGCCGAAAAATTAACCAAAATTCTTTCTCTTTTTGGTATTGTCAATATGTACAACTCGAGAAGAAACGAAGGAATCTGAATAAAACTCTTGGGGAAGTGTGGTGACAGGGCCCCAAGCAAGTTTTTTTTAGGAATCTGGACCCCAAGTTTTAATTATTAGGTGATAGGGATTTAGGATCAAGGCTAATTAAGTGGAGATAAGTTATGTTATTGGGGAGTCAAAATAAGCCCCCAAGTTTAAAAAAATACATTTTCGTCCAAAGATTTAATAAATAAAAACTATTCCAAGCTTTCAAACCAGCCCCCAAGTTTTAAAAATACCCTTTTGATCTAAGAAATAATAAAATAAACAAAAATAAAAATCTAAAAATATATCTTTTACCTTATAAAAAAAAAGAAATATAAAATTATATTCCCATCCATTCATTCCCACATTTTTTTCCTCCTACAACTGAAATTTACTCCATTGATAGTCATTCTTGGAGTTGTGAGCTTCAACCTTGAAAAATTGATTTTATGAAGGAGTGATTTATTTCAAGTGGGTGTTATTGGGTTTTGTTGGGGATCTTTTAAGGAGTCTAAATCTCAAATTTAAGGGAATTTGGAGAAAATTAAAGATGGTATTGCATAAAATTTCAGATTTGAGCTTGAGGTAAAAGATGAACATTTCAGATTTGAACTTGAGGTTGAAGATGAGCATTTCAGATTTATAACCAATCTATATATAGACAAGACAACGTCTATGCATAGACCATTGAACTATTATAGTAGAATGGGGTCCTCAAAAGAGCTATGTCACCACACTTGCATACTCTGCTAATAAGTCGGCTACATGTTATTAGAATCTACAACCTAACACTAGCTTTTGTAACCAAAAAAGATTTTTTTTTAAATAAGTGAACTAATTTTAGATTATAAAACTTATATTTGCAACTAAACAATATGTTATCACCATGAAATTAGTGAAACAACACTAGAATAATCTAAAATAATGATAATTAATGACTAATGTTAATAACCTATTGAGGAAAAGTTATGATGATCATAGCTATATGTAACAACTTGGAATTGGTGACATAACTATATGTGAACATCGCATATTTTTTTAGCCATGTTGCAAATGGTTACTATACTAAATATGATCCATATCGATTATTGAAATTTATGACATAATTACATGTGATCAATGTGAAATGTTCTTGTCTTTATTGCAATAAGCGAAATAATTATGTGACTAACTAGTAATGTTTACATTAATAGCGAATGATTTGTATAACTTCATCTTTTTTAATCAAAATAGATTTTTTTTAATAAGAAGTGAACTAATTTTAGATTATAAATATATTTGTAACTAAACAATATGTTATCACCATGAAATTAGTAAAACAACACTACAATAATCTAAAATAATGATAATTAATGAGTAACGTTAATAATGTGTTGAAGAAAAAGTTATGATGATCATAGCTATATGTAACAATTTGGAATTGGTGACATAACTATATTTGAACATCATATATTTTTTTAGTCATGTTGCAAATGGTTACTATACTACATATGATCTATACTGAAATTAATGACATAATTACAGGCGATCAATATGAAATGTTCTTGTCTTTATTGCAATAGGTGAAATAATTAGAACAACTTGTAATGTTTAGATTAATAGCGAACGACTTATATTATTTCAATGATATTAGTATATATATCAATAATGACGCTGTCATTTTGTTAAATATTCATTTAAATACCAACAATGATAAGTTTCAATAATTAATTCATCAATCTTTAAGATAATTTCATCTAAACCGTAGGTTGCTTACAAAAATCATATCGCTTCTAATAACCGTAGTCGCTTCTTACTGACTAAAATGTGACCCTTTTCAGTTCTCATTATATATATATATATAGCCAATGCAAAAGCTTAGTAGAAACTATATAATGCTAATAAAACTTATGTTGCTACATTCCATATGACAACTGCTGTATATATGCATTATATATATAAGATTTGACATGGTTTCGGATCAAATTACAGCAGTTCGTCCAAAATGAAGAAGACGACACTGCCACAAATAGTCTAGCAGAATCTTTACTCAAGTCTATAATGGTCAATGCAGAAGCTTAGTAAAAACTATAGACCTGAGTAAAGATTCTGCTAGACTATTTTTGGCGATTTTAAACTTTAAACTGAGACGAACTTCTTGTCATTTTGATCCGAAACTTAATCAAATTGCTTCAAATTTCAGATATGAGCTCCCCTTCACGTTCCGGTTCTTTTGAGATATTAGTCACGTGAAATAGAGCTCAATTGCGGTAATCCAAAATTTGAACAATCATCTTCTTCAACCTTGAGAGTTGTTATAAAATCGATCCAAAATCATGTCAAATCTCAACAAAATTGCTTCAAATTCCAGATATGTATTCTCCTCGATGTTTCGAATTTTTTTGGGTATCACTCACTCAAAACGAAACTCGTTTGCGGTAACCCACATTTTTTATTTAGAGCTTCGAAAGTTTGTTAATGGTCGTCAATGGCTTGCAGCTCCTTCTTCACGTTTTTCAGCAACCAAATGTATATATACTTCAAGTTTAGCTTCCAGTAACGATTACCCACATAGAAGAGAAAAGGTTTTTTTTGAAAAGTTTAAAACTTAATTCCAAAGTTTTTAAAAATACAAAGAGGCCCTCATATATTTGCTAATCCTATCATTAGTAATTTCTGGAGTAAAAATAAATGAAAAAAAATAAAGGCCCTATCACTTAGAAAAAGACTTTTGGGTCCTGCCACCCCAATTGACCAAAACTCTTTTACAACAAACGAAAAAAAAGTAACACTAGTAAAATAGTAAAACATTACCGACCCTAATAGGAAATCAGAAAATATCTCATAGGCAAGTGGTAAAAATATTTACATTTGTGAGAGAGGAATAAAGGTTAACACAAAACCGAGAGGAGGGAAACACGATTGAAGAAGAAAATCAAGTTTCTTTGCCTCCCATTCCATCTTAAACCCTAATTCTCTTTTGCAACTATGAGTTACCCTAATTACGACTCCAGATACGGTGACTCAGGCTCCTACCGACAGCGTCGCAGGTACATGTTATTCTTGTTATTATTCTTAGTTATGTTAGTATATGTTTCTGCATAAACTATAGGTTCATAGATTACTAAGGTGGCAATAAAGTTTGATTCTTGATTTGTGTATTTACACTTTGCAGTGACCTAATGGGTCCACAACCTTCCATGTATCCACGGCCTATACCTGGTGGAGGTGCTTCTAGTTACGGTCGTGGTGGGCCCCCTGCTTATGGTGGTGGCCCACCGCCTATGGGTGGATCCGGCCGCGGTGGCGGCGGGTATCCACCTTTTGAAGGTGGGTATTCAAGAGGGTCGGATATGGGCCGGGCCGGGGGCGGGGGCTATGGAGGTGACAGAGTGGCTAATGGTGGGCCCGGGCGATATGGTGGTGGATCGAGCTATAGTGGAAGTAGGAGTGGTGGTGGCAGAGGTGGGGGTAGGGGTTATGATGGAGGGTATAGCGGTGGGCGTGGAGGTGGAAGGTTTAGTTCGGATGGAGGACGTGGAGGTAGGCATGGGAGATCACGAGATGATTTAGATAACCTTACTCTTCCGAAGCAAGATTTTGGAAGTTTAGTACCCTTTGAGAAGAATTTTTATATTGAACATCACTCTGTGAGGGCAATGACGGAACAGGAGGTCGTTCATTATCGTGCACGGCGTGATATTACCATTGAAGGCAATGATGTCCCTAGGCCAATTCAGATGTTCCACGAGGCGAACTTTCCTGGTATTACTGGCTTAAATGTATTATTGATGATTTTAGCTTAATCTTTTGAAATTTGTCTGATTGGAAGTTGGTGTGATAGATTATTGCCTCGAGGTTATTTCAAGACTAGGATTTGTTGAGCCCACACCTATCCAATCACAAGGATGGCCAATGGCTTTAAAGGGCAGAGACTTAATAGGAATTGCTGAAACTGGTTCTGGGAAGACTTTGGCATATTTATTGCCGGCTTTGGTCCATGTCAGCGCACAACCCCGGTTGGGTTAGTATCACTTTCCTGTTTGGTTTTATTGTTTAGACTTGCTGTCTGGTTTTTATGACTGCCTCCATTTTGAACTTTTATCCTTCAAATCCAGCACATGGTGATGGTCCAATCGTGCTAGTGTTAGCACCTACAAGAGAATTAGCTGTTCAGATTCAAGAAGAAGCTGGCAAATTTGGATCGTGTGCCAACATAAGAAGTACTTGCATATATGGTGGTGCCCCAAAAGGACCTCAAATCCGTGATCTTAAAAGAGGTATTCAGTTTCTTTGTTCGTTAACATGTTCGTATTAAATCCCTTTTTGCCAAATTGGTTTTAATACATGAAACTTCATGTCAGGAGTTGAAATTGTAATAGCAACCCCTGGTCGGTTAATAGATATGCTGGAAGCTCAACATACAAACTTGAAAAGAGTGACTTATCTCGTTTTGGACGAGGCTGATCGAATGCTGGATATGGGGTTTGAGCCTCAAATAAGGAAATTAATTTCCCAGGCATGCACAATCTTTTCTTTCTTTTTTCCTTTATGTTTTAATTGCATGACAATGCACAATTTTGTTCGATAATCAATTTTTGCCCTCATCCGTGTTAATAGGCCAAATACACATGCAGCCCCTTAAACTCCGCATTAAGTTTCACTTTGGCACCTGAACTAAGGTTTGAACCAATTAGACACTCCAACATAGTTAAAAGTGTGTCAATTAAACACAAAATGCCGACATGATAAAGTATGTATTTTTTACTTTCCTAAGGCGCGTGAGTTGGTATCAAGTAATATATTCTCTTTTTTTTCTTCTTAACAACTCATATTCTCTCTCTCTCTCTCTCTATATATATATATATATATATATATATATATATATATATATATATTTATAGATGTTACCACCTTCTTTCTCCTCCTTCCTCTTGAGTCTTGTACCGCCATCACCCTTCTCTTCTTCCAAATACTCCGTTCATTTAAAACTATTGTAGACTTATACTAAACAAAACAAAAAAGATAATCTTCTTCTCTTCATCAAATCAAGCAACGGTAAAACTTCCATGGAACTTAAGAATATGTCTGACCTAATAAACCAATAGAAACAATTCAACTTGCTACAAGTAGCGTTTATGGGTAACAAACTAAGTTGCTCGGACTCGATTGTGGGTGTCCGATACGGGTGGGGATCTAGAGGTCAGATCCTTCGTGATCTAAATTTAAGATTCAGTTTACGGATCCAGGTACAGGTGCGGGGATTCGGCTAAAAATAATTCAAATATCTAAAAATAGAGTTATATGTCTAAAATATGAGACTGAGACTTTATGTAGAAAACATATAAGGTATTCCAAGGAGAAAGTATTAATCAAGAGGAGAATCCCAAAATCCAGAAGGTGATAAAAGGGAAAGGACTGACATACAAATTTCTATATAAAGATATTCCAGTTTTGTCGATTCACCTTAGCTTTTGTTTTGATTACAAAATTATTGTATCTGTCCTGAATTTCTCTGTCGATCTTGGTTGAAGTATCCGAAATTGGTTGACCAAATCTGGTACGGATCCCACACCCACACCCACACCCATGTCGTGTCGACACGGGTGCGGCACCATAATTGAAGATTCCGAGCAACTTAGGGTAACAAAGCATGTAAATTATCAAAAAAACAGCGCATACCCTTTTTGTCCCACAGCAAGTTATCAAACACTAAACGAGCATGGAAATTATAAAAATACACGATCAAGAAGGTCGAAATTTTATACCCTTTTGGATAAAAAAAAAAAAAAAAGTAAATGCAACAACCTTTGACAATAACTGTATACTGAACTTAAAACTGGATGCTATCATATTCAACCCGAGAAACCCGATTTCGTATTCATGACACTTCCAACAGAGACCTACTATGATCTGAGCTGCGTTTTGGGGCTTAACGGGTGGGGGGTGGGGAGATAATGAAGAAATATAGAGTTGAATTAGGATCCAAGCCTAGTAACAACAACAACAACAACAACAACCCAGTTGAATCCCACAACGTGAGGTCTGGGGAGGGTAGAGTGTACGCAGACCTGACTCCTACCAAGGTAGGACGGCTGTTTCCGAAAGTACTAGTAAATAGTACTATAAATCGGCATCTGCTTGGGGTTCAACATAATGAGTTTTGGGAGGAGCTCTATTGTTAATTTTTTTTTTTTTTTTTTGGGACAAAAAATTGTAAAGGAGTTTAATGGCAGAAATTTTGTTTTTGGGCAAGGGGATGCGGAAGAAGACGAATGGGAGTGGGTATGGGGAAAGACGCCATTTCCTCCTTTTTTGTGTTAATTTTTTTGGATCAATTGTTATCAGGGCCACATGGCTTCTTTTTGTTACTTACTTTTTCCATGTCACGCGCGTGGAACTCACACTATTTATTTGTCGTCCTGATTTGCGTTTTTGTGTTTAACGGGAACACTTTTAACTATGTCGTAATGTCTAATTGGTAGAAGCCATAGTTTAGGTGTCAAAATGAAATTTTATGCCAAATTTATGGGGCCGCGTATGTATTAGCCTATTAGGCCGTGGCAATAGTTCATTATGTTCGTTCACTGTAGTGAAAAATCAGGATATCTTTTTGGGCCCTGTTCTAGTCAGACCACTACAATTTCTCAACTTCCATTGTTTTTCTTGGGAGCTGTAGTTGGATGAGTGCATTGAGTGGAACTGTCTCTGACAGTTCAGAATCATTATCTTTTTGTTTGACTTAGTTTGCAGGGGTTAGCATTTTCTTCTGGGGTTGGTATATTAACCTTTTGAGCCATTATATGAAGAGCTAACAGAATGTTTTACCAATTTTTTAATATCACTTCAGTTTGTAAATTTTGCTAGGACCATGAATAATATGTGAGAGAAGGAAGTTTTCTTGACTAATTTGCTTGGTTGATTTTGCCCCTTAAATAAGGATATTTTGCTGATAGCTGGATTTGGGGAGTGTTGAAATGTTTTAAAAGTTTGAAGGGATAATGGAGATTCTACACTTTTGTTTAATGGGTAATGGAGGGACACAACACATTCGTGTCATTGAAGAGGTTTTAACAATATATTATCAATGGAGTTTAGGTATTTTGATGAAAGTAGTCGGCAGTTTGCTTTAAACTTTGGCAAATTATGTCATCTTTGATTGGGCTGGTCTCAGACGGCTTCTGCATCTTCTCATGTAACTTAATGCAGGGTTTAACTATATATATCACACGCTTCACATGCTGAACTTCTGCATTTTCTATGGCTATGCGTGAAAGACGGATACTGCATATGTGTTTGTTTCTTCTCACTTTGTTTGAATGCGCAATAACTTGGTTCTGCTGCTTCTCGAATCCTCTAATTGTTTTTTCTTTTTTTGTTTAAAGTGGGTTGAAAATGTAATCTCTCTTTCTTAAATTCGAATGTAAGGAGTCTCAAATTTCTCATGCTTTGTTACCATGTATTTGCCTTGCTGGTATTCTTTTTCTTTGTGGGTTTGTTTGAGTTGTTGCATCATTCTGGAAAAATCCTTTGAGGGAAGCTCAGAGTCTCAGGTTAAAAATATTTTGTGATGATGCTGCAGATTAGACCAGATAGACAAACCTTGTATTGGAGTGCCACTGGCTCTCCAAGGAAGTTGAATCCTTGGCTAGACAATTTCTACGTAATCCCTATAAGGTAAGCAGTGAAGACATATTATAATTCATAACATTATATATGAGTGCATCACAAGCAACATCAGTGTATTTTAAAGGCGGGTTGGAATGTGTCTAAATGTGCTTTAAGTTGTCAGGTCATCATTGGATCTCCAGAGTTGAAAGCAAATCAATCTATAAGGCAAGTCATTGAAATAGTCACAGATTTAGAAAAGTATAGCAGGTATGATCTAATAGCCACTAATATGTTACTCGATGGGTATCCTGTACAATTTTGATTACTCATGGTTTTCTGATTCCCCAGGTTGATTGGGCTTTTGAAAGAAGTGATGGATGGAAGCAGAATCCTAATATTTGTAGAAACAAAGAAAGGATGTGATCAAGTCACAAGACAGTTGAGAATGGATGGATGGCCAGCATTATCCATCCACGGTGATAAAAGCCAGGATGAGAGGGATTGGGTCCTGGCTGATTTCAAAAGTGGCAGAAGTCCCATAATGATTGCCACTGATGTTGCTGCACGTGGTCTTGGTAGGACCAATCATGTTACGGATTAGGATTTTTTTAGTCTGTCCATTTAGGTCTTTTACACTAGAGGTAACGAGTCTCCGGCTGCTGTCAACGTTCCTGAGTAAATGATCTGTGGTTTGGGTACATAGATTCGGGACGATACCTAGGGGCACGTTAACGGTTAACCACAATAACAATGGTTTGTTCACTTGAGCAGGAGAGAATATAGGATTTATGGGAAGTGTCAATATTAGAACCATTAGTTGAACTTCGATCGAACTAGGAGCTTAAGTAAACACGTCACACTTTAGGTCCTCTTTTTTCCTTCAAAAGCTACGGTTAAAAAGAACAGTCTTTGTGTTCAACTGCAACTTTGGTAGAGTTTTGGGTTTCAGCTGGTGTTTGAACACTAATTGCCGTCTGTCAAGTTTTCCAGACATAGTTTCAGTTAAAGAATTTTCTCTTTATAAAGGCAGAAATTCGATAGTAATCCCTTTGAAACATATTATGCCAACTTTTGAGTTATCTCAAATAATTGAAGAACATATTTCTAAATAGGATGGAACTGCCTTACAGTGAGCTCTATGATGATGTGATAATGTATGGGAATTAACAACTTACACACTTCTAAAGAAGATAGATACTTTTTTGGTCTGTGTTTGATAGTTTAGTAGCATGTCATGAACTCTCCTTTTTTGGTCTGCATTGAATAGTTTGGTCACAAGAAAACTAGGGGTCGGACATTTAATTTGAAATGTGGGAATACACTTTTGAAGTTGGAGTATGTTAGAAAATTAGAGTGCTGAAAGAATCAATTTGCAGTTGGTAAATGCTAAAGTGTTCAGATAGAGGTCAATCAGTTTGAGACAACCTGAGATCAAGAGTAGGTTATAAAGGCTTCATGGAGAGAGTCCCATTCTCATCAGTGGACTTTCTTTTTGCAGCCTTTGAAGTTTTTATACAATTGCAGGTGATGTTCATTGTCTGTTGGCATAGCATCACACCCAAAACTTGTAGCTTGTCCTTCTGGATTATCTTATCCTCAAAGAGAACCAATGTTGAAACGAAGTCACATGGCTTCACTTCTTTATAAGTTTATTACCTGTGCAGTTCCTTTTACATCTATGGACTTATTGAAAGCATGCATTTTTTATTTTAGTTAGTGGAAATTTATAGGAACTTGTGAGTGTTACATTCCTTAGGGCACACAAGCTAACTGAGTAGCTGGTTGTGTTCCTTTCTACATTAAAAGTTGTTGGGTGGTTATGACTTATAATACTATGAGGACCACCCAGTATTGCATCAGTGGCATTTGAGCATTCACGCTGAATGAATGGCCAATTGCTCTTTTCTACATTTAGAAAGTTGGGTGGTGGGTATAAAGGGGGATATGTGGGTGCTTTCAACTGAATTTATTTTGGGTTTAAAACATATTACCAATTGCCTCTATGAATAATACTTATAAGAAGGAAAAACGAAACTGGTATAGAATGTGACACCTGAAATTCTAGCTGCTCATCATCAGATGAAAGGTCTTTTCTCCATTTGATTGGAAGAAAATTCGTGTTGGTTATACTTTAGGAATTTTAAGCTTAGGGAGGTGGCTTTTGTCAATTTACTTGACTTCTTCCCAAAGGGTTTGGCTCACGTCATTTTGTCTAAGGTCGAGGTTAACGTTGCCCATCCACGGTTATGGAGCTGATTGTCCTGACAGCCCGGTAGACTCATGCAAGATTATTGTGTCACTGGATTTGATTTTGGAAGTTCTGGTGGAGCTGCTCCTTATCCCTGCCAGGTTAAGGTGGGCACATTTATGTGAGAAATGTGTTATCTTACATATGGTCACTTGGATCTCAGTACTGCAGGGATAAGGTTGCAAGTATCTACTCTTTCACCAGTTGGGTGTGACTGGAGTTCTTGTTTCTTTTTTATGCAGATGTTAAGGACATAAAGTGTGTTATCAACTATGATTTCCCTTCAAGTCTCGAGGATTATATTCATAGGATTGGGAGAACTGGACGTGCAGGTGCAACTGGAACTGCCTTTACATTTTTCACCCATGCAAATGCCAAATTTACCAGAGAACTTATTAAGATCCTGCAGCAGGCAGGACAAATTGTTCCTCCTCAACTTTCTGCCTTAGCAAGGTCCGCTGGTCCTAGCTCTGGAGGTTTGTGTTCTAATCCTTAACTTTCCGAGTATTGTATGCATGTAAATCCCAAATTACAAACACAATGAATATAAAGAATTGATTTGTTTGCCTTTTTGCATTCTTGTTGCAGGGAGCAATTTCAGGTCTAGAGGACGAGGTGGCTTTGGGAACCGGGGACAGAAATCTGGATCTAACGTAATTCCTCTCGGTAGAAGGCCTTGGTAGTTACTGTGCCTATTCCAGAAGAGGGGATGCTATATACATATAGGATATGTATACTAGACATAATTTTGGGGTTTCTGCGTTCTGTTCCGCTTTCAGTGAAAAAATGTTTATTTTTCTTGCTAGCGGATTGAATTTAGTTAACTAACTTCCTTTTTAGTAGTGATCGAATTGGTTCGTTATGTTAGCATGTATTAGGAGTTTGGATATGCAGATGGAGTGTAGCATAGTTTGTGCAGGAAGAGTAATGTTATGCTGTCTGGTGCTACATTTATACCCTTTAAATTCATTGAGCAAGAAGTGACGGGTTAAGTAGCTTTTAAATCGAGCGTCAGTATGGTTTTTCCTTAATTTTGGCCAGTGTTGGTGATGGATTTGGCAGTTCTCCATTATTGATAGAACTTGTGTTACTTGCCTATTTAATTGACATTTGATAAAATAGCAACATGTCGACATACGTATCCTTTGGCTAAAGGAAATCTGAATATGGTTAACTTAAGGAATTCCAGTATTTGCTTGACAATCATGTTTTTCTATATTTCTCACCTTAGGAATCAACTTTTACCTTTTACAAGTGCAAATATTGTTAGCTACAATTTGGAAATGAACCTCAATAACATAAATGGGATGTCAGGTGGACATATATCTTTTAGCGGAAAATCAAATCGACGGCTCCTACCTTTTCAGCTCGTTCACAAGAAAATCATCAGCGTGACTTGATATCACATGACATTAACAGTAAGTTGGTCCTATGTAAAGGCTTAAATGAGACGAATTTCAGATGACTAGTGACTGATTGCTGAGAATATGGACTATGAGTTGGATTAGCGTCCTACTCCGTAGTTAGTTATATTTTGCTTACTAGCTTTCTAGGGTTGTATGTTAGTGCTTTCCACCATGTAAGTATTATTATTATTTTCAATATTAGTTTTTCACATGTAGTTTTTGTTTCATTCTTTTTCCTTCTCTGTCGTTTGGTAGTTAATTTAGTGCCCAAATTCGTCTGAAATTTGAGCCTCCAAAAGAAAAGTAGAAAATATTAACCCAGAAGAGTAGACACTAGTGATTCGAATTTTTGAAGAAAACACACAAATTGAGAACATGAGGAGAAATTTTCAAATGAACCTCTTTTTATTTCTCTTGCAACTTACGGATTTAAAGATTCTTTTTGAGCAAACTGAAAATCATACGGAAAAATGTTATATCACGATCTGAAAAAGTTATAGCAAACAATAGACGACAGTCTAATATTTTCTCAGTAAGCTTGAAAAATATAGGCATAATACATAAACAGACCCTCAAACTTGGGCTCAATTGGCAAGTAGGCACCTCAACTCGTCTCTACTTTGTCAGTTGAACTCCAATTTACAAAATGATCATCTAGACACCTCCAAAATTTATGCGCCACATCAGTGCAATAACAAGTTGTGCATAGCCACAGTTGGAGGGCACACTTGCCAGCTGAGGTCAAGTTTGAAGGTCTGTTCCTGTATTATGCCATATATGTGCTAACATTAGACCCAAGTCTAACATTTTTTGAAAGAATAATCTTTTAAGAGCTTTATTTGCACTACTTTTACAAAGATGGACAAAATCTAAAATAAGACGTAAAAAAAAAAAAAAAAAAAAAAAAAAAAAAAAAAAAGCAATATTTGCTTAAATCAGTTAAACCTGTGGTTCTTGAGGGCAGCGGGCCGTAGCCTAAACCCCAACTTAGATAAAATGTTACTCGAGGCCCAAGCCCAAAATAGTTCTTCCATCTATAAATCTCTGAAACCCTAAATCCCACCACAATCCTCGTAGGGTTCTTAACCTAATTCCCCATTCCCCTCTTCCTTGTCTCTCAGAGCCGCCGCCAGCAGAAATGACAACCCGTTTCAAGAAGAACCGTAAGAAGAGAGGTCACGTCAGTGCAGGACACGGTCGTATCGGCAAACACAGGAAGCATCCAGGTGGTCGTGGTAATGCTGGTGGTATGCATCATCACCGTATCCTTTTCGACAAGTACCATCCTGGTTACTTCGGTAAGGTAGGTATGCGTTACTTCCACAAACTCCGTAACAAGTTCTATTGCCCAACTGTTAACATCGACAAGTTATGGTCACTTGTTCCACAAGAAGTGAAGGATAAGGTTGCTGCTGGTAGTACTAAAGGGACTGCACCTGTCATTGATGTTACTCAGTATGGGTATTTTAAGGTTCTTGGAAAAGGTGTTTTGCCCGAAAATCAGGCTGTTGTTGTGAAGGCTAAGCTTATATCGAAGAATGCTGAGAAGAAGATTAAAGAGGCTGGTGGTGCTGTTGTGCTCACTGCTTAGGTTTGCCTTTTTGATTAGTAGTTTTTGGTTATTTTAATATTGCCTTTCTCGGACTTGTTTGGGTTTAAGGCGTAGTTGTTATTTTCAGTTTTGTTTTTTTATTATCAAGGGATGTTTAAACTTGTTTTTTGCTTTGAAATACATTCGGTTATTGACTATGCTTTTCTCTGGTTCAATTGGATGAGATCTTTCTTTACGAATCGTTAATCGTAGCATGTTTTGCTATATAATGTTGTATTTCTTTGCGAATGTTACCAATATATGTGTTTTTGTGACTATCCATATTAGATGAAAAAATTAGTTTACTTAAGGCGATGCAAATATTCGTATCTGCAATTAACCATTGTTTGATTATGTTAAGTGTCTTAGTTTGGTAAATCTTATGAGAGGTTTTACTTTTGAAAAACCAATTAATGAAATGTGTGGTACTTCAGTTCATCTTTGGCGGATATTTTATCTTCCCTATTGGTGTTTGATTACAAAGTTCCAAAGATGGTCATTGCTCTAGTAAAGTGTCAGTTGGGAAGATATTTAAAGTCAACTCTTTGTTGGTTGAAACTCGAATTTTGAATTGGAAATGAGTTCCTTTTGTTGTGCTTTCAACTGTGTACTGTTTGGTTGCAACACAATTTCTGGTGGGATTCATTCATTAGGGATACATAGGAATAATAGTTAGAGTATTGTGTTGCCCTCCAATAGGACTATACAGAGTAGTGGCAAGGTCGGATTGTAGTGAATCTGTTTAGAGTGTAGCTTGAAAATGAGTAAAGACATTTGTAGATTAAATTACAAACTTGACTCAGAGATCCTATTGTCTATGTTGTATTCTTTCAAACCAAGTGAATTTGTGGGTAGAAACACAGCTTTTGTTATGGAGCTGCCCTTTGGCCTCTTCCATTTTTCCCTTCAGTGCAGAAAGTACAATGTCCATTCAATCTGCGCTTTCATTGCATGCCGCAAAACGTTTAATTCTGTGGTTTTGCCTGCACTTGTTATTAGAAGTCTCTATAAGAATTGCACAGGGGTCTGCTTCATGTACAATATTGAAATCTTAATATGAATTGTGATGGCTTATTGAATTTTAGGTTCTAGAATGTTATAATTTATTATAACATATATTAATATACCCTTCAATATATCAGGAGTGAACTAGGGTCAATAGACTGGTATAGGCTTTTGGGAAATTAGGGTTCAAAATCCAATAGAAACAAAAAAAAAAGCACGTGAATTCAGTGTGTAGATTAGTTGCAGTGTGAAGTAGGACGTATTGTAAAGTTCTGCAATGTGTTTAATTTTGTACAATTATCTGGTACACTAAGTATACATTTCATTTCGAATTTAGTACAAAGAGAATGAGTTTCTGATGTAACTACGAAAATGATACTTGCAAAGATCTCTTATGTGTTATTTTAGATCACTAATAATAAAGATTTTTTTGTGAAAGGAAGTACTATAAAAGTAAATACAAATGTGTAAAGGGCTACAAAACCAATTAGCCCCCATTCTTAATGTAGCGTTTGTCTTTAAAAATTATTGAAAACAATTCTTATTAGCATGTTACTGTTATCTTACTAACAATTCTTATAAGCATGTTACTGTTATCTTACTATGGCATTAACGATTTGTGTGGCAAGAATTACAACTGTGTAGTGTAGAATTAAAATCTTCTAGCATATTGTTTTTTGGGGGAAATTTATTTATACCAGCAATTCCTTGTCTCAATAAATCATGAAAGCGTAAAACAAAATCAGATTAGATAGCGTTCCATCAAAATCAACTTTCACATGAAAAGGACCTGTCCAAACTAATAAATCTGGAAAAGAAAAATGTTCCTCTTAATAAGAGATTGATAATCTCAAAAGACAAAATAGACTTCACCTTTATAATTTGCTTCTTGGTTCTCGATCAATATTTGGGTATTGACATAGAAGGTAAAGATTGTTTAAAATTTTACATGACGTTGAGAGTGTCATAAAAAAAAAAAAAAAAAAAAAGAGAAAAAAAGAAAAAAAAAGAGATTGATAGACAAAATAGACTTCACCTTTATAATTTGCTTTTACATGAAGTTGAGAGGGAAAATAAATATAATTTTTTTAGAAGGACCACTGCTCTGATAGCGGGGGATTTGCGGATTCGGTCTTTAATTCGCACGGGAACTGCACAGTGCGTTTACATCTCTGTAGTTTTCTTTAGAATGCAAACATTTGCCTTTTGCGAAAAGATTTTTTTTAAAAAAAAAAAAAAGATTGGGGACAAAATAGACTTCACCTTTATAATTTGCTTCTTGGTTCTCGATCAATATTTGGGTATTGACATAGAAAGTAAAGATTGTTTAGAATTTTACATGAAGTTGAGAGGGGAAATAAATATAATTTTCATAAATTTGACAAAGGACCCTGCATGAAGGGAATCCGCCCCAAAAAAAGACTGATGTGGTTTTGCAATGCCCTTTTATCACGTGTCTGGGAAGGATCTTTGGGTTGTCGTGTCATAAAAAAAAAAAAAAAAAAAAGATTGATAGACAAAATAGACTTCACCTTTACAATTTGCTTCTTGGTTCTCAATCAATATTTGGGTATTGACATAGAAAGTAAAGATTGTTTAGAATTTTACATGAAGTTGAGAGGGGAAATGAATATAATTTCCATAAATTTGACGAAGGACCTGGGCTAATTTTAGATTAAAAATTTTAAAGGCTTAGTTTTCAAGTGAAGGCTTTTGCCTACAAGCTCTGCGCTGCGAATCAAATAGTTTGCCTTGCATTTTTTTGATGGAAGTTGTGTTCAAACCACTTGATAAAATTATTAAGCGAAAATGGCTTTCAAAAGCAATTTGAAGGAGCCTTAAAAACTCTACCGAATGAAAGGCAATTGGACAATTGGTGTAATACCCTTATTTGGGGTGGTCTTTCTTTTTACACATGTATATTTGCTTTCTATTTGCTATAAATATCGGGGTTCATTGAATTTTCATGCCAAAATTAAAAAAAAATTTTTTTGTCTACAAACTCTGCCCACGTCGAACACAAACTCTGCTTAAAGCTTCGAAGGATGGGGCGAGTTTTTCAAATTATCTTGAGATTTACTTGATAAGGCATAAAAACTCGCTAATTTTGTATGAAAATTTTGCGAATCAAATGCGCTTAAAAAGCTTTGCGAAAAGTTTTATTTTTTTTTTTTTTTTTTTTTTTTGAGTTGGGTTTCGAATCAAAGCAAAGGGTATTAATTGAAGGCTAAAAAATTAAAGTACCACCAATTTGAAGGACAAAAATTAAAGACCAGCCCAAATGAAGCACAGTCCGCGCAAAAAAAAAAAAAAGTCTTAGGGGTCAATCCAGGGATGGTTAAATTCTAAGTTGAGCAACCGGGCCATTAGTCCCTCGAATTGGGTCAAACCATGGGCTTAAGGCCCAGTGAGTTCCCAAATAAGAGTCCACTTATTGGTGAAAGAATAGCAGCGCCCCAAGTCCCCAACTATAGGAATAAAGTGAAATTGTGTTTTGGGGAGTTTTGTTCACAACTGTTATCAGTCATACAAGGAGGGATTCGAAATGAAAAGCTACTAGCAATGCAGCATGTAGTGCCTAGACATAAATACCTAAACATTCTCCTTTATACCATAGTATCATAGCTGTTGGCCAACACCCAAAATACAAATCGTCCTAATAGTGGCTTTGTTTTAGTGATGAATGGTTCTTTCGAAATGCTGGATACAGTGCTAGAGAATTGTCTGTTTAAAGAGACCTTATCCAACTAAACCCCACACATTGAACACTTGCTGAGAAAAGATAAATATAGCAGCTTAACTTTTAGATGCATCTGGTCTTTTTTTTTTTTTAAATCACTAAAGTTGTACACAGCATTTCACAGGTCAAGTCCACTCTACAAGTAATATTGACGTTTTAATTAATTCGTTGATTGTGGTCAATGATGTCCAGCTAACCTGATTAAGTTTGTCTTTTTTTTTTTTTTTTTAACGGGTTGACGAAGACTATGTTTGATTGTTTTCAACCTTTCCGTTAACGTAGTTTGGTACAAGAAAAGTGAATGCGATATTTAAATTGAAGGAATAAATCAAGTGGCTACGTAATACAGACAAAAGTTCTTTGATATTACTCTAGCATTTCAATGCAATTTCATATAATAAGAAAACTCCCCAGTAGTCAGAAGCTGCAGGTCTGCGCATTTGACCAAATGTGCACAATTTCGTAGCAATGTAAACAATCTTATTTTGCAAGGAAGTTTCCCTTTTGACTCTTCAAATTTCAAGCTTCTACACTTGAGCTTTATTTAGTTTTAGAATTGAAGCCAATCAAATGAATGTAGTGTCAGTCTAATAAAAGAATTGTTTTACAAATTGTGTAATTGTCATTTTTCTCAATGCTATTCAGTATTCACTGGAGAATAAACAAACAGTAAAAGAGCTTTCATTCAGATAAACTTAATTTTTGCATTCTTTTTAATCATAGTGAAGTACGCGTTTATGAATAGTAGAGGGAACAGTCCTATTTTAGACGCGGTTTGTGCTGTTTTTCTGAAGTAAACAAAAGGTAACGTACTAAAAAGTTTATCATATTGTTAATTGTCCTTTTTCTTTTCTGAAATAGAGAGGAAAGTCTTCAGCTCATTGTGATGTGAATTTGAGGCCATTATTTTTCGACTAAAAGGATGTTACGTCAGCTCGTCTCCCAATAACTTTAATAAATCTGTTCCTAGATTTCCTATTACATTGTCTCTCCCCACTCTCGAACCCCTTTACCAAAACTCCCAAGAACTGAACATTAATGGCTGAAGAAGAGAAATCAATACAAGACGAACTCTCACTTCCAATTCGACTTGCTGACAGAGTAATCAAATCAGCCCAAGAAGCCGAATCATACGAACAAGAATGCACCGACCTCGCTCGCCACGCTACTCAACTAAGTCAATTCCTTCGAGCCACAGTTCGTCTCACACAATCCCAATCCCTTTACGACAAGCCCATTCGTCGTATAACAAACGAAGTCACCAAAACACTAGACCTAGCCCTTACACTTGTCCGCAAATGCCATCACAAACCAAATCTATGTCATGTTCTTGCCATTACTTCTCGACTGATTTCCGTAAAGGTTTCGACCCTTCTTGAAAATTCTACAGCTGATGTGAAGTGGTTGTTATCTATTTTTGACCCGGATGCTGGCCCGACCCTTTCGCTTCCTCTATTGCTAGTAATGACCCGATTATGGCTTGGGTTTGGTCTTATATTGCTACTATTCAAATGGGGAATTTACAGTACAGAATTGATGCTGCTCAGGCATTAGCTAGCTTAGCTTTGGATAATGACCGGAATAAAAAAATGATTGTTGAAGAGAACGGGGTTCCGCCTTTGTTGAAGTTATTAAAGGAAAGTAGTTCAGCTGAAGCACAAATTGCTGCTGTTACTGCTTTGTATAACTTGGCTAAAGGTTGTTTGTTGAATAGCACGAAGATTACTGAGACTAAGGCTTTGCTTTGTTTGGCGAAGATTATTGAGAAGGAGAAGGGGGAATTGCAGATTAATTGTCTGATGACAGTGATGGAATTGGCTGCAGTGGCAGAGTCTAGTGCTGAACTTAGATTGGCGTTCAAGCCCACTTCACCTGCTGGAAAGGCACTCATTGATCAGTTATTGAGGGTGATAAATGAGGAATCCGACACTCCATTGGTGATTCCGGCTATTAAGGCAATTGGGTCACTGGCTAGGACGTTTCCTGCGAAGGACACACGAATCATTGAGCATATAGTGGCTAAACTTGGGCATAGGAATACTGATGTTGCTGTGGAAGCATGTATTGCTTTAGGAAATTTGCATGTCCAGACAATTTTAATTAAGTGGAGCATTAAGAGAGCAATTGTTGAATTCGATGGAGTACCAAAGCTGATGAATTTGCTGGTGACCGAGGGCAGTTGCATGAGCTTCAACTGCTCTGCTACCTTGCGTTGCACGTTGGTAATAGTAAGGCCCTTGAGCAAGCGAGAGCACTGAGCATCCTTGGGGGAGCTGCTCGTCATGTACTTGCTCAGCGTCTGATTTAAGGGAGTTGTTTGCCAAGGCGATCCACCATCTTACTCTTTATCAAACTGGAGGTCATATGCATAGACAGGCTTAATGGTTCATCATTGGGATTCCTATCCAGCAGAATGTCCTTAGCACTCCATGCTTCTCAAATAATCAGGTTTGAAGCACTGTCCTGGCAAAGTCATATTTGGTATTCCTGCAGATTTTTCAGGTGCAAACCTTGCTCTTTGAAATTGATGTGCATTTAGGGCGGAGTTACAGTATTAGGTATGGGTTCAGATGAATCCAATAGCTTTTGCTTAGGCTGCATTTGTATCAGGAAATCTGTTAAATATATATAAATATTTAGTTGGAACCTATTCTTACTAAATGAGCTATTGGTTCGGTTACAAATTTCAAAACCCATAAACTTCAAATCTTGGCTCCAGTTCTTTTTGTGCATTTTGTGATCAGGGTTTATCAAACCTAAAACAAATGTTACATTGTTTGTCTAAAGGTTGTTTAGTGTTGAAGGTCACCTAGGTTAACATGCTGAGTATGCTCACTGAGATATTAGAAGATCCAAAATCTTGCTACATATTGCTACCAAAACAGTGTTTGTCACTCTCCCACACCAATGTGACAGAGATGCTTCATGCCAACTATTATCCGTCCCTCCTATGCATATATATATTTTGATCAGGTAACATAGTTCCATTAAGTAGCATCAGGGGATGCAACTGATTAAAACAGAGCAAGTCTCCTGTAAAGCATCTAAAAGAGTTCCCTCCTATTGATATTTTAAGGGGATAAGACAGGTTCTTGAGTACTGCCTTATCATGCTTTTATAGTATTTTGCCATGACATTTTATACAGCATTGAGTTGCTTGTCCCTGTGCCGAGGGTCTCGCAAAAACGCCTCTCTACCTCAAGGTAGAAGTCGGTGGCGGAGATTTATAGCAGGGGGTTCAAAAATATAAAGAAGCATAAATGAAGAAGCTAAGGGGTTCAACGTCTCTTATATATACATAAAAAATAATTTGCACCTTGTATATACGGTACGATTTTTTAAAGGGTTCGGATGACCCGGGCTCTTTACTAGGTCCGCCCTTTGGTAGTAGAAACTGGTCTGCATCACTCTTCTATCCTCCCCTGAGACCCACTTTGTGGGATTACAGCAGGTATGTTGTTGTTGAAAGAACGGTTCTTGAGTAAAGCTAGGCGAAAGCTAATGGAGGTTCAATATCGTCATTCCGGTGCTCTCATTATTTCCAGGCCAAATTTATCATAAAATGATGTTAATTGGTTTCGGCCGTAGCTTTCTTCTGCGATCTCATTTTTAAATTTGAATTTAAATAACATCTCAGAGGTATTCTTCAATTCTTGGTAAGCAAGTTTTTTTTTGAGGATGTAACAATGGACAATTCCATTGTGGGGGTTACGACATTTAGATTAAAGATTCAGCAGCTTGATTTAGTATGTGTATAAGTCAACAGCTTCGTTCTGAAACTTAATTTTTCCTGCAACTCTTCTGCTTGATTTTGTGCATATTCTTGCATTATGATGGGGAAGAGATGCATTTTTGTTAAGAGTAATATGTGTGTGTGTGTGTGTGTGTGTGTGTATTTGGTTATGGAATGGACCATCCAGAGACTGATAACTATCAAGTTCTGTGAGGTTATTGCAATTCTGCATGGAAGATTCAATGGGGGTAATGATAAATTCCTTCGTAAAACTTGATAACACAAGAATGGTTGTAGCATAACTTAAGGAAAAATTGGTTAATAATAAATGTTGCTGGATTTATTGAGACTGGCTAGATCCATTGTACTATAATTTTAAACTTCATGTGTCTATTATTGTTGTGAATCATTCTTTGGAAGGCAATGGTCACATGATGAAGATATGCTCCTTCACATATCTTCTTCTAGGGTTATGGCTGCTGAGAGAGCATTGCCTCTATTATATAAGCTGGTCAAGTATTTGTAGTAGAAGTACAATGCAGAAAATAATGGTGTCTAAACAGCATGCAAGACAAATATATTTATGCTACACTAGTAATTTTCATATGTTTTACTGCTTTCAAAGACAAGATTGCATATGTAATAAACCCTATCTCTATCAATTATGGTCAACAACCACTGGAAGCCCAAATACTTTTTAGCACTGTCCCTTGATTGTTCTTTTACCGTCAGGCTATTTTTAAGGCGACTCGAATTTTCATCCACCTTTACTTTTTAAACTGAAAGCTCGTTTCAAATTGGGTCTAATAATTTGACGAGTTTGACATTTGAATGTAGGGTTAATACATCAAACCTTCCACCCTCCTATATAAGTTTCTAAGTTTGACAAGTCTTAGGACAAGTTTTGCTTTTGACAAACCAATTAATGAAATATGTACTACTTCAAGTCATCTATTGCGCAAGTTTTATCTTCCCCATTGGTGTTTGATTACAAAGTTCCAAAGATGGGAAAATATGTAGAGTCAAATTCTTTGTTGGTTGAAACTCGAATTTTGAATTGGACATCGTTCCTTTTGTTGTGCTTTCAACTGTGTACTGTTTGGTTGCAACACAATTTCTGCTGGGATTCATTCTTGGTATGGAGGATGATATTAGGGCTAGATAGGAATAATCGTTAGAGTTTTGTGTTGCCCTCCATTAGGACTTTACAGAGTAGTGGTAAGGTCGGAATCTAGTGAATCTGTTTAGAGTGTAAGCTTGAAAATGAGTAAAGATATTGGTAGATTAAATTACAATCTTGACTCAGATCCTAGTATATGTTCTATTCTTTCAAACCAAGTGCTTTTGTGGGTAGAAACACAGCTTTTGTTTCCATTAAATGAGCATGAGTAGAGTGTGTTGGATTATCCTGCCCAATCTCCTTTGGCCTCTTCCATTGCCCTTTCAATGGAGAAGGTACAATGTCCATTCAATCTGCGCTAAAACGTTTGATTCTATGGTTTTGCCTACCCTTGTTATTAGAAGAAGTCTCTATTTGTAAGAATTGCACAGGGGTCTGCTTCCTGTACAATATTGAAATCTTAATATAATTTCACTATATTAATGTACCCTTCAATATATCAGGAATGATCTAGGGTCAATAGACTGGTATAGGTTTTTGGGAAATTAGGGTTCAAAATCCAATAGAAACGAAAAAAAAATGCACATGAATTCAGTGTAGATTTGTTGTAGTGTGAAGTAGGAAGTCTTGTAAAGTCCTGCACTGTATTTAATTTTGTAAAATTATCTGGTACATTATATATACATGTCATTTCGAATTTAGTTTACAAAGAGAATGAGCTTCTGATGTGACCACGAAAATGATCCTTATAAAGATCTCTTATGTGTCATTTTAGATCTCAAATAATAAAGATTTTTTGTGAAAGAGAGTACTATAAAAGTAAATACAAATGTGTAAAGTGCTACAAAACCAATTATCCCCCGTTCTTAATGTAGCCTTGTCTTAAAAAATTATTGAAAACAATCCTTATAAGCATGTTCCTGTTATCTTGCTATGGCATTAACGGTTTATGTGGCATGAAATACAACTGAGTAGTGTAGAATTAAAATCTTTTAGCATATTGTTTTTTGGAGGAAATTTGTTTATACCAGCAATTCGTCTCAATAAACCCTGAAAGCGTAAAACAAAATCAGATTAGATAGCGTTCCATCATAAACAACTTTCACATGAACAAATGACCTGTCGAAACTAATAAATCCGGAAAAGAAAAATGTTCCTCTTCATAAGATATTGATAATCCAAAAGACAAAATAGACTTCACCTTTATAATTTGCTTCTTGTTTCTCGATCAATATTTGGGTATTAACGTAGAAGGTAAAGATTGTTTAGAATCTTAAGTTAGACAAATTTTTACATGAGGTTGAGGGGAAATAAATATAATTTCCATAAATTTGACGAAGGACCCGGGCTGTTTTTCAGATGAAGCTGGGCTTGGTGTTGATGCTTCTAGGGCAATTCGCAGAATTGCCATTCTTTTGGGGTGGTCTTTAAATTTTGCCCCTCATATTTGAAATGTTTAAATTAACTTAAATTTTCTTATGGTGTTCAGGGTTGAACCCACGCGCCGAATAAAAATTTTAAAAAAAATTAAAGGCGGTTTAAATTTGCTATCGCCCAACGGCATACACTTTGTGAAGGAATTACCAAAGTTATCTGGGACAAGATACTTATGCCTTGTAAGCATTTTAAGAGTAGATCTGGTCCTAAGACAACTTTGATAATTCTTCACAAAGTTATCGCTGATCGGCGTAAGAAGTTTGCCCGTTAAAAGTATGCCTAAGATAACTTTGTGGGGGGGGGGGGAATTATCGAAAGTTATCTTAGGGTCCTATGAAAATAAATATTTGAGTGATAAGTCATAGCGTGTTTTGTTACCAGCTTATCCCAGAGAAAGTGGTTCAAAATATTCATCATTCTTGTGGAAAGACTTGCTAGCAGTATCCGGGAGACCTAAAGTTTCGACATCGCGGATAGCATCATCTGTGTGCTTGTGTCGACTATCTATAGCTAGCTTACTTACAGTGTAATTGTCTGCCGGCTTTATCTAAGATTTACTTCTTGACAGAATAAACATGCGCTTGTCAAGTGGAAATGGTACGAATCTTTGGTGCGCAAATGCAATTCATGATGAGGTTGTCAATCGTGTATGATGTGTTAATATTGTTAAGTTTGGATTCGTTTATTTTAATTAGGATGGGCAATGAAGTTAAAAATTATGTGAAGAATCGACTTTTTCTTGAATCTTACGCCTTATGGCGACTTGGCATAAGTATGCGGGGTCCCGCATAACTTCGATAATTCCTTCACAAAGTTATCGGTGGGGCATACTTTTAATGGGCAAACTTTTATGCGGACCAAGATAACTTTAATGAAAGAATTATCAAAGTTATGCGGACCGAAAGATACTTACGCTAAGTCTTATTAAGATAAGTATGCTTGGGTCCGCATAACTTTGGTAATTCCTCTTAGAAAAGAAATTGCGTAAATTTTGCGTTTTTCTCTCCCATGCTTTCCGTTGCAGCTGGCTTTCACTCGAATCTTTTTCAGTGTGAAGGTTTTCTACTCCTTTGTCCTTTGACTCTCAACTCAACGCTCACAGAGCGATTTGAGCCTCGGGTCGGGCCAGGACCGGACTTCTTCTTTGTTGCTCCTCCGCACGTGTCGCCCACTTCTTTCTTCGACGACCCTATCCACCTCGCTGCGGAATACGAGAAAAAGAGATGACCCGGATCATAGGGCTAAGTCGAAGCATGCCCGAACCTTCTTTGTCACCGATAGGTATGGATCGTTAGACACTTCTCCACGAGGTACTTTATAACCGATAGCTCCTTGTCCTCCCATCGTCGCCGCCAAGTCAACCGCATAGCGAAATTTAAACTTCGGCTTGCCAATTTTTTTAAAATTTTATTGCGTGTGGTTCGAACCTGGAACCTATGGAGTGTTAAGCCGAAGGGCAAATTTTAAAATTTCAAATTAGGGCAAAATTTAAAGACCACCCCGAAGAAGTGGCACTCCACGCAAAAATAAATCTTGCAAGGCGGTCGCCCCTTCTTTTGGAGTAGTCTTTAAATTTTGCCCCTCATATTAAATCTTTAAATTTTACCGTTGGCTAAAAACCCATCGGGTTCCAGGTTCGAATCCCCATTGATCAAAATTTTAAAAAAATTCGCAAGGTAAAGTTTAAATTTCGGCATGCCTACGTCAAGATACTTCACTTTAGGATTACTAAAATATGGCTTGACCCGACATAACTTACGGGCAGACTTTCATAAGTATCTTGGCCGGTCCGCATAACCTTAGTAATTCTTCACAAGTTTACGCCGGTCCAAGATAAAGTTGCCATTAAAAGTACCCCCACCGCATAAACTTGTTAAGGAATTACCAAAGTTATCGCCGACTCCGACATACTTATGCCAAGTCCGCCCATAGGCATGAGCATGCCAAGTCCGCATAAATTTGGTAATTCATAACAAACATCTTGTCCAAGATACACGCGACCCAAACCTTGCCTTGCAATTTTTTTTTTTTTAATTTATGCTTGAGCGGGGTTCGAACTCGAACCTCATGATTTCTCGCGCGAACGCCGTAGTTGCAACGCGAAAGGTAAAAATTAAAGACCAGCAATATGAGAGTAATTTAAAGACCATTAAATATAAGGAAAGAAAAATTTAAAGACCACCCCAAAAGAGCGGCAATCCGCGCAAAAAAATGATGCTTCTAAGGGGTCAATCCAGGGATGGTTAAAAATTGAGCAACCGGCCAATTAGTCTCTCGAATTCCGTCGAACCATGGGCTTAAGGCCCAGTGAGTTCCAAATAAGAGTCCACTTATTCGTGAAAGAATAGCAGGGCCCCAAGTCCCCAACTATAGGAATAAAGATCTTTTTTTTTTTTTAAGGTCCTTCATTTGGTGAGTTTCTTTCGCCAACATAAGTTGTAGGTTCCAGTTCGCTAAAAAAAAAAATGCAAGGTGAAATTTTGAATAATAAAGCAAAATTCTGCCTTTTAGGCAAAATTTAAAGACCACCATTTTGAGGGGTAAAAATTAAAGACCACCCCAGTGAAGGGCAATCCTGCAAATTGCCCAATAAAGTGACATTGTGTTTTGGGGAGTTTTGTTCACAACTGTTATCAGTCCTAGGAGGGATTCGTTCACAACTGTTATCAGTCCTACAAGGAGGGATTCGAAATGAACTACTAGTAGCATGTAGTGCCTAGACATAAATACCTAGACATTCTCCTTTATATCATAGTATCATAGCTGTTGGCCAACACCCAAAATACAAATCGTACAAATAGTGGCTTTGTTTTAGTGATAAATGGTTCTTTCGAAATGCTGGATACAGTGCTAGAGAATTGTCTGTTTAAAGAGACCTTATCCAACTAAACCCCACACATCACTACAAAAAAATTGATAATTTGAACTTTGAAACTTGCTGAGTTTTAAAAGCAATTAGCGGAGGATATAATCGCAACTTTCAACCCTCGCAAAACTTTTAGATGCATCTGAGAAAAGATAAATGTAGCAGCTTAACTTTTAGATGCTTCTGGTCTTTTTATTTTTATTTTTATCACCAAAGTTGTACACAGCATTTTCACAGGTCAAGTCCACTCTACAAGTAATATTGACGTTTTAATTAATTCGTTGATTGTGGTCAATGATATCCAGCTAACCTGATTCCTTATAAGTTCTTTATAACCTGATTAAAGTCATTTTGTGCTAAAAAAAGTTCTAAAAAAATAATCGAAATTTGCGTTTACAGCATTTTTGTCTAAGCGAACATAAGTTGAAACAACTTTCAAAAAGCCAAAAAAAATTTTCCCAACTTATTTTTTTTTTTTTTTTCGCTTTTTTTCACTTTATCCACACAGACTCTAAGTTTGTCTTTTTTTCCCAACGGGTTGACGAAGACTATGTTTGATTGTTTTCGACCTTTCCGTTAACGTAGTTTGGTACAAGAAAAGTGAATGCGATATTTAAATTGAAGGAATAACTCAAGTGGCTAGGTAATACAGACAAAAGTTCCTTGATATTACTCTAGCATTTCGATGCAATTTCATATAATAAGAAAACTCCCCAGTAGTCAGAAGCTGGAGGTCTGCGCATTTGACCAAATGTGCACAATTTCGTAGCTATGTAAACATCTTATTTTGCAAGGAAGTTTCCCTTTTGACCCTTCAAATTTCAAGCTTCAACACTTGAGCTTTATTTAGTTTTAGAATTGAAGCCAATCAAATGAATGTAGTGTCAGTCTAACAAAAGAATTGTTGTACAAATTGTGTAATTGTCCATTTTCTCAATGCTATTCAGCATTCACCACTGGAGAATAAACAAACAGTAAAAGAGCTTTCATTCAGATAAACTTAATTTTTGCATTCTTTTTAATCATAGTGAAGTACGCGTTTATGAATAGTAGAGGGGAACAGTCCTATTTTAGACGCGGTTTGTGCTTGTTTTTTCTGAAGTAAACAAAAGGTAACGTACTAAAAAGTTTATCATATTGTTAATTGTCCTTTTTCTTTTCTGAAATAGAGAGGAAAGTCTTCAGCTCATTGTGATGTGAATTTGAGGCCATTCACGGGATTCGGTTGTCAATTTCCAATTTGCCACGACTCATCTAACCAAAGACAATACGTTAGAAAATATTTATCAGTACGTGACATTTAAATCAAATTAATAAATTAGAGTGATTCAACAGAAATACGATAAGTTTTCTCTGGTATATTATCCTAGGTACATCCCTTCTTCCTCCCAGCTCTTTGACTAATGCTTTTTCTTCTCTCTTTCACTCTTTGACTCAGTCCTCTCTGTATCAAAATATTTAGTCATCACTTCATTGCCACATAACTTTTCCTAAAGCGACATACCCTATACCAATGCTTGTTGTAGTACAATCTTCGTCTCATATTATGTGAAAATATTATTATTTTTGAGAGTCAAATAACTTTCTTACAAGTATGATTTTCTCGAACTTTAAAATTATTTTCAATTATTATTTATGTAGATTTGTGGTGTTTTCGTGTATCTTTTAGAATGTAAATTTTATTTTAAAAGGATTGAAAAATCTATCTTCAATTTCATAATTAAGAAAAGCGAGTACCATTTTAAAATTATTGACCCATTGACTCATGTGGAATTATGATTCACCCACTGTTTTATATAGAACCTAATTCTTCTATGCCAGTACTAAGAGATCGATTAAACAAGTCCCTTAAGATATGTTAATTAAGCTTGTTTTAAATCCTTAAAGAACAAGTGCCATTATTTTTCTAGTAAAAGGATGTTATGTCAGCTCGTCTCCCAATAACTTTAATAAACCTGCTCCTAGATTTCCTATTACATTGTCTTTCCCCACTCTCGAACCCCTTTACCAAAACTCCCAAGAACTCAACATTAAATGGCTGAAGAAGAGAAATCAATACAAGACGAACTCTCACTTCCAATTCTACTTGCTGACAGAGTCATCAAATCAGCCCAAGAAGCCGAATCATACAAACAAGAATGCACCGACCTCGCTCGCCACGCTACTCAACTAAGCCAATTCCTTCGTGCAACTGTTCGTCTCACACAATCCCAATCCCTTTACGACAAGCCCATTCGTCGTATAACAAACGAAGTCACCAAAACACTAGACCGAGCCCTTACACTTGTCCGCAAATGCCGTCACAAACCAAATCTACTTCGTCATGTTCTTTCCATTACTTCTACAACTGATTTCCGTAAGGTTTCGACCCTTCTTGAAAATTCTACAGCTGATGTGAAGTGGTTGTTATCTATTTTTGACCCGGATGCTGGCCCGACCCTTTCGCTTCCTCCTATTGCTAGTAATGACCCGATTATGGCTTGGGTTTGGTCTTATATTGCTACTATTCAAATGGGGAATTTACAGTACAGAATTGATGCTGCTCAGGCATTAGCTAACTTAGCTTTGGATAATGACCGGAATAAAAAAATGATTGTTGAAGAGAACGGGGTTGCGCCTTTGTTGAAGTTATTAAAGGAAAGTAGTTCAGCTGAAGCACAAATTGCTGCTGCTACTGCTTTGTATAACTTGGCTGATGATGAGGAAAGAGTTAGGGCGATAGCGATTGATCTTGGTGTTCAAATTGTTGTTAAGGTGCTTACTGAATCGCCAATGAGAGTTCAAATTCATGTCGCGAATTTGGTTTCAAGAATGGCTGATTTGGACACGTATGCGCAGGAAGAATTTGGAAGAGAGAATATAACGAGGCCATTGGTGATAAATTTAGGAATGGATGTAGTTCTTGATGAACTGAAGGATGCGCAGCCACGTAAGACTCCTAGTTTACATTCTTTAGTTCAGATAAATAAGGAGATGGCGCGGAATCAGTTTAGTTTTCATTCGAATTCTATGGATGGGAGTAGTAGGGGTAATAAGAAAGAGAAAGATAGGGAATTGGAGCCTCCTGAAGTGAAAGCTAAGCTTAAGATAAGCTGTGCAATGGCACTATGGAAATTGGCTAAAGGTTGTTTGTTGAATAGCAGGAAGATTACTGAGACTAAGGCTTTGCTTTGTTTGGCGAAGATTATTGAGAAGGAGAAGGGGGAATTGCAGATTAATTGTCTGATGACAGTGATGGAATTGGCTGCAGTGGCAGAGTCTAATGCTGAACTTAGACGATTGGCGTTCAAGCCTACTTCACCTGCTGGAAAGGCACTCATTGATCAGCTATTGAGGGTGATAAATGAGGAATCCGACGCTCCATTGGTGATTCCGTCTATTAAGGCAATTGGGTCACTGGCTAGGACGTTTCCTGCGAAGGACACACGAATCATTGAGCATATAGTGGCTAAACTTGGGCATAGGAATACTGATATTGCTGTGGAAGCATGTATTGCTTTGGGGAAATTTGCATGTCCAGACAATTTTAATTGCGTGGAGCATTCGAAGGCAGTTGTTGAATTCGATGGAGTACCAAAGCTGATGAATTTGCTGAGGAGTGACCGAGGGCAGTTGCATGAGCTTCAACTGCTCTGCTACCTTGCGTTGCACGTTGGTAATAGTAAGGCCCTTGAGCAAGCGAGAGCACTGAGCATCCTTGAGGGAGCTGCTCGTCATGTACTTGCTCAGCGTCCTGATTTAAGGGAGTTGTTTGCCAAGGCGATCCACCATCTTACTCTTTATCAAACTGGAGGTCATATGCATAGACAGGCTTAATGGTTCATCATTGGGATTCCTATCCAAGCAGAATGTCCTTAGCACTCCATGCTTCTCAAATAATCAGGTTTGAAGCACTGTCCTGGCAAAGTCATATTTGGTATTCCTGCAGATTTTTCAGGTGCAAACCTTGCTCTTTGAAATTGATGTGCATTTAGGGCGGAGTTACAATATTAGGTATGGGTTCAGATGAATCCAATAGCTTTTGCTTAGGCTGCATTTGTATCAGGAAATCTGTTAAATATATATAAATATTTAGTTGGGAACCCTGTAACTAAAATGAGCTATTGGTTCGGTTGCAAGTTCAAAACCCATAAACTTCAAATCTTGGCTCCAGTTCTTTATGCATTTTGTAGATCAGGGTTTATCAAACCTAAAACAAATGTTACATTGTTTGTCTAAAGGTTGTTTTTAGTGTTGAAGGTCACCTAGGTTAACATGCTGAGTATGCTCACTGAGATATTAGAAGATCCAAAATCTTGCTACATATTGCTACCAAAACAGTGTTTGTCACTCTCCCATACCAATGTGACAGAGATGCTTCATGCCAACTATTATCCGTCCCTCCTATGCATATATATATTTTTGATCAGGTAACATAAGTTCCATTAAAAGTAGCATCCAGGGGATGCAACTGATTACAAAAACAGAGCAAGTCTCCTGTAAAGCATCTAAAAGAGTTCCCTCCTATTGATATTTTAAGGGGATAAGACAGTTCTTGAGTACTGCCTTATCATGCTTTTATAGTATTTTGCCATGACATTTTATACAGCATTGAGTTGCTTGTCCCTGTGCCGAGGGTCTACCGCAAAAACAGCCTCTCTACCTCCAAGGTAGAGGTGAGGTCTGCGTACACTTTACCCTCCCCAGACCCCACTTTGTGGGATTACACTGTGTATGTTGTTGTTGTTGAAGACAGTTCTTGAGTAAAGCTAGGCCGCTAATGGAGGTTCAATATTGTCATTCTGGTGCTCTCATTATTTCCAGGCCAAATTTATCATAAAATGATGTTAATTGGTTTTCGGCCATAGCTTTCTTCTGCGATCTCATTTTTAAATTTGAATTTAAATAACATCTCAGAGGTATTCTTCAATTCTTGGTAAGCAAGTTTTTGAGGATGTAACAATGGACAATTCCATTGTGAGGGTTACGACATTTAGATTAAAGATTCAGCAGCTTGATTTAGTATGTGTATAAGTCAACGGCTTCGTTCTGAAACTTAAATTTTTCCTGCAACTCTTCTGCTTGATTTTGTGCATATTCTTGCATTATGATGGGGAAGAGATGCATTTTTGTTAAGAGTAATATATATATGTTGTGTGTGTGTGTATATATATATTTGGTTATGGAATGGACCATCCAGAGACTGATAACTATCAAGTTCTGGGAGGTTATTGCAATTCTGCATGGAAGATTCAATGGGGGTAATGATAAATTCCCTTCGTAAAACTTGATAACACAAGAATGGTTGTAGCGTAACTTAAGGAAAATTGGTTAATAATAAATGTTGCTGGATTTATTGAGACTGGCTAGATCCATTGTACTATAATTTAAACTTCATGTGTCTATTATTGTTGTGAATCATTCTTTGGAAGGCAAATGGTCGAATGATGAAGATATGCTGCTTCACATATCTTCTTCTAGAGTTGCATGGCTGCTGAGAGAGCATTGCCTCTATTATATAAGCTAATTGGCATATTTGTAGTAGAAGTACAATGCAGAATAATGGTGTCTAAACAGCATGCAGAAACAAGCTATATTTATGCTACACTAGTAATTTTCATATGTTTTACTGCTTTCAAAGACAAGATTGCATATGTAATAAACCCTATCTCTATCAATTATGGCCAACAACCACTGGAAGCCCAAATACTTTTTAGCACTGTCAGTGTAAATAATTTCTTTCACTATTAGGTCATCTAAAGGGTATCTATAGGTAAGTCTTCTTAAAATGTGGCTTTGAAATCTTGAAAATAACATATGTCCCTTGATTGTTCTTTTACCGTCAGGCTATTTTTAAGGCGACTCGAATTTTCATCCACCTTTACTTTTTAAACTGAAAGCTCGTTTCAAATTGGGTCTAATAATTTGACGAGTTTGACATTTGAATGTAGGGTTAATACATCAAACCTTCCACCCTCCTATATTTAAACTATGAGATGTTGATGTTACCTTCTTAAACTACGATGTTCTCATATTAAAATATCCCCTGGAGTGCCATGTGGTAGAGAAAATGGGTTCAGTTTCTAACATGCATGTGGCTAAAATTTTAATGAAGGGCCTTATTTTCACCGTGTTATTTTAGCTATATCCATTTTATCCAAAATATTACAACTTGTAGCCAGTTGCATGCTCCTCAGCTTCTTCTTCTTTTCCTTCTCCTCCTCCGTGTTACCACAGCCGCAATGTGGCAGTGACGGAAGTCTTAAGCCTGTCTTTCTTTGTTTCTTTTTTATTTCATAATCCTAGAAATGAAGTCGCAAGCAATAAATGGTTGATTCAGTCGATTGATACAGAGAATTGGACTTCATTGTAATACATGAATTGGACTTCATTGTAATACATTCACCCATCGAAATTAGCTATCACACTAACATATTTTCAGTTCTTTGAGACTTTCATAGTCAAAACACACAATGGAAGTCTGTAGATATTCATGCTCAAATCTTGTATTTATACGTTCATCTTCCGTAGCCTCATTTTTGTCCTGTTCTTGTACCCTTCAAATATTTTCTGCATTATTTTTATTGAAGAAGAGACAATTGACCTTCTGTCTAATATTTTCTATACAATCTTTTTGATAGCTTACCAGGGTTGGACTTTGGGAGAAAGTATTGCTGCAGAGACCCCTGCTTTCTTAAAATGTTTATTGCTAGTTTTTTCTTTGTACAGTAGTAGTGTAGTTATATTTAACTGGTCAAATTATGGTAAAACACTGAGTCCTTTAACACGTGTTTAACATACACATATGAAGTTGGATTGGCAAGCTTAACTTCAGACATCCCGTACTACCAAAATGACAAACAATAGACATACATGTCTGAATTGCATGCATAAATGTCTGGAGTTTGGCTAGCAAACTTACAGTCGCGCATTTTTGAAGTTCAAATAAAAAAGTCTAAAGTTTGCTTGTACAATCAATGTCAACTTCTGAAAAAAGTTCTAACTAACTTCTGAAAAAAGTTCTAACTTCATACACAAATTTTTTCAACTTCAGTCCCGCATGTCTAAAAGACTGAACTCTTTAAAAAAAAAAAAATGGTTGAGTTGGGGGAAAAAAATGCTGTACTAAGTAATGACACTGTTTTGTGTTTGAAAGTTACTTAAAAGGATTGAAGTAATATTGACCACATAAACAAGACCCTAATTCATAATAGAAAGCAGTGTTAGAAAACATTATCCATCTCAATTTTGAGAAAAGAGAGCAGTGAGAGGAAAATATTGCACATGACAACAAAGTTAAGTAAAGAAAATAAAACGTTGTAGGAAAGACTCACCAGCCTATTATAGTACTTTTGTATATTTATATGTATATAGGAAAGAAGAAAATAAGAAATCAAGAATAAAAAAGAAGACAATAAACAAATCGAGTTTACAGTTTAAATTTGCTGGAAGGCATCTAGATTAGCCCCACTTAACTCTTCAGTTAAGGAACTCAATGGATAATTACTCATGAAATCTCCAGAACTGTGACCATATAGCTCTCTTTCTTGGCTCGGACTTGACTTCAATTCTTCATTCTTGATCTCAATGTAAGGATACTGGAACAGTGATTCCATTTTGTTCTCAACATCCCATGATAAGGATTTACTGTTTTCTGACATTCCATTCATCCGAATTCCAGCCGTATTTTGATTGCTACACATATTTGAACTGTTACTTGAACTCATTCTTGAAGTTGAGCTACTAGCAAAATCAATTTCTGTCATGTGTCCATGCTCTAATTTTGTTACACTTGATGCTGAGCAAAACCCATAGTTTGGGTTTTCCTCGAATTCGCTCTGATGATGATCATGGTATTGAGCTAACACTTCTGAATTATACTCACTCGGATTCGCATTGGATTGGAATTCATGAGGAAATAGAAGATCGAAAACTTCTGTTAATTGTCCATTTGACTCACTGTTGAAACTTCTATTATTCATGTGAAATGGATGGTCCATTTCATTAAGATGTGGTATCTGCAACATTGAGGTCTTATTTGTACAATTCTCTTCATTTCTAATTACCTGATTCTCTTTAGGTGGCTCGTGGGTGTTTGGATCAATCCCCTGCTTCATTAGCTTCTTCTTCAAACTCGAATTCCAGAAATTCTTTATCTCATTATCTGTTCTCCCTGGTAATTGTGCAGCAATTTGTGCCCACCTGCCACATAAATAGATCATTAATTACTATACTAAACAACCAAAAACAGGAAAAAGGAGAAAACAGAGGCATATTAAGACACTGTTTTGTATGAAGAACTTGAATGACCTGTTTCCAAGAACTTGATGGAGACTAATTATCCTATCCTCTTCATCCTGTGAGAACGTTCCTCTTTTAAGATCAGGCCTTAAGTAATTTATCCATCTCAATCTGCAACTCTTTCCACATCTTTGCAGACCTGCAACATCTCACAGCATTAGAAAAAATGTACTAATAGCCCGTCGGCAGATACGAAGCCAGAATTTCAACTTGATTTTAAACGACGACAACTGGTAGTAACTGGGTTCTAAATTTGATATTTATACATATTTAATGAGTTTCTTAGCACAAATACAATGTTTGAGGAAAAGCTATTGTGTTCGACCGAATAGTATCCGCCCCTATATAGGCAGATAACCAAACAAAAAAATAATTGAGAAGAGAATTAGACACTAAAAACGTTTTTAATTTACCAGCTAGCTTAGGGACTGAACTCCAGGAGCCAATACCAAATTGGTTAATATAATTGCATAATTTCTCATCTTCTTCAGGTGACCACAATCCTTTCCTTAGCTTCTGCTTCAGACAGCAAGAGTGGCGCCCCATTTGACTGAGTATTTCTGTACCAACCTTTCAACAGTGACTGCGTGTCTTATAGCTCTCTGAGATAATTTATTTATGGAAGCGAGATTATAAAGTCATCAACATTAATGTTTGAGAGGAAAATGTCAAAGATAATCAATTATTCCAAGAAGTCTAGAGAAAAATTGTACTTAGACCTCAAGCTAAGACTTAAGAGAGAGAGAGCGAGAGAGAGAGAGAGAGAGAGAGAATAATAAGATAGGTGAGGCAAATAAAGTGGGTTTTAAGCAAATTTTGTGCTGCTTTCGAATTGGACTTGATTTAATGTTAAGATGTATAAGATTAAAAGAAGGGAATTTTTAGTTTAATTTATAGATTCTGAATTCTAGTAAAGACACCTTACTTCTAAATTATTTATACGTGGAATTTTTACATAAATACAAATTATTGGATTCTGTCGAACTCGTATTTAGAACTTTAATTCCGCTTTTGTGTAGAGGTTGTTAAGAGTAAGAATATAGTAAGAATAGAGTTATTGTATTCAGTTTTAGCTTAATAATCGCAATTATACAGTATGATTGAGCTTATGGAGTGTTATTTGCATATATCATTTTCGTTCAAAGATAATCATATCGACAGATGTTGCAAATTTATTGGTGGCTAGTGGTACTCTTCATTTACAACTAATAAACATGAGTTTAATTTGTAGTATTAGCTATATGCCTATAGATCTATCTTGTTACATCAAATTCAGCACCATCGTCATCAGAGATTAATGGACTATTTTTTTCTGGTTTTGTTCTGTTAATCACTGTCTTCTATAGTTTGAATAACTATTGTTACCAAAAATTCGAAATAACTAAGCAAGTTTGAAGATTTTAATTTGAGCTATACTTTTACTTACTATATCCAATTTCCAGGATCGTCTTTTGGATATCCATAAAAGATCAGTACTTGTAAGAAACAAGCAAGCTTGTTTAAAAGGAAAATGATTGCATATGAGAAGACTTTTTGGCATTTTTATATTGTGGGTGAAATTGAAAGAGAAATAATTTGAAGCTCGACCGACACAGAGATTTCAGAAAAGTGTAGGGTCCAACATAAGATTTGACTCTTAAGAAAACTTTAAAATGACCACTTTCATGGTGGGTAAAAAAGGAAGTGAAAAACTACGTACAGTAATTTATTTGGAAATGTTCCAAGCGTACTGTTTTGCAATTGCATGCCATGTCATTCTCCAGCTTATTATTTTCAAGATTCGTTATCACAGCTTCAAAATACATGGTATACAGATACCTAAGGAACTTAAATTGTGTCATTTTCGAAAGATTTATGTATATTTTAATGAGACAATCTACAAGCAAGGCATGCGATGATTCCTTTTAAGTGCTCAAAATATAAAAAAGAAACATAATGTAAGGTTTACGCTCAATATCTACTATATATACATAAAAAATAATTTTAACTCAGAAAAACAATGCAAACTCATTTGAGCTTGATGAACACCTGCATAATGTAGGCTCCGCCACTGTCTACAAGTGGGTGTATGCATAATTAGAGTAGTTTGTCCAAAATTGTCAATTATTTTTCCAAACACTGAACTCTAAAATATTGCTTTCAATTCCAAGTGTGTACATTTCAAGGAACAGCTAGCTTCACCCAATCGGCCAATCCTACGTGATAATAGTTTCTAACATTATTGTTGTGGCCCTGCCCTGCCTTTGAAATAATCGTGTGATACTTTTAAGTCTTTTTATTTATAAAGATTAGTGCAGTAACCTGAAGTTTTTCTTATATCTTAGAGAAATTAGTGCATCTAAGAATACAACAATTTACGATAATAGTCATTTTGCAATCCATATTAATTATTGAAATATGTACATTCAATTTCATGAAGTCTATGTTATTGTTGGAGGAAGGTGGGGAGGGAGAAAAAAAAAAAAAAGGAAGAGTAGTAGGACGTACTTTGAAAATTTAAATAAGCTTTATAAAATTCTTATCAGATACGTACAAATTTAATATAATATTATCAGGAGTAAAACGTTAAATGATCGTAGTGAACAACAGTAATAAAAAGTTCAAATATTCTTTAACTTTTTTATTTATTTTAACTCGACGTATAGTCAAAATGCACCAGAGATTTTAAGGGTTTGAGTCATGAATTTATCGAATACTTAGTAGTTGTAATGAGAATTGAATTAATGTAAAGGAATAGTTGTAAAACATGACAGGACTTGAAAAATAAAAATAGGGGGATAACTGGTCGAAGAAAAATAATAATTATCCACATAGCCCTCACCATTAACGGTCGTGATGGGTGAATTCAAGAGGCGAAGTCAAGAATTATATGAGCTTAGGAATTTAATCCTTTTGACTTATTGTATTTTAAATAAATAATTTATACATATTATATATTTTTTAAGACTAGGATAGGGTTTAAACAAAATTACTGAATTCTGCCAAGTCCGCTTTCCACACTTTAGCTCTGTCATGTGGGGTGATAAATATTCTTTAGAGGTTTCAAAGTTGAGTTTTGAAAATTGAGTCATCTTTAATAGAAAACGCGTAATCGCAACAGTGAAACTTTTCGTTACGAATATGGATTGATCGAATCCCAAAACAAACCCGAATACTCAGAGGCGGATTTAAGGTGTTCGGCAAAAAATTACAGTGTATATATAGGGTAGATTTTCTATATTTATGTACATATATTGACTTTTAACATCTTGAACATATGTAGTGTTAGCTAATTTCAAGCTATTGCGTTGTTTCAAAATCGCTTTTATCATCCTAGGTTTGATTTTCATCAACAACTTTTTTTTATATTTAGCTTTTGTTATTTTTTTAAACCCTCTGAGTAAAAATTCTGAATCCGCCATTGCGAATACCAGCTGAATCATTTTAAAAAAAAATCAACTGCAGATGCATAGCACGCTAAACAAAGAATTAAAGGGAAAATAACATATACTATATGAAGAATCAATGATTGGAGAGACGATAGACGTAGATGTGTCCCGACAGTTACACGTCGGATGACATAAATTCAATAGTCATTGGAAATTACGCTCACTCCTCCTCAACTTTTCTCTATTTACAAATTTTTCTACTTTCTCTTCTAAGAATTTCTAAAATAGAGAGAACACGATGCAAGTGATTTTTAACGTATCAGCATAATTTGAAAGTGTCAAAAGTGTTTGACAAATTACAAAATGTGAGAAATTACTCTTCTTTTTCTTTTTGAAATTTATGGTATGAAATGTGTCATATAGACATTTTGATGTCTACATATTATGTTATTTAAAAGTAAAATATTTCTAAATATAAGAAACATATATTATTTTTTGTGACAAACCAAAAACAATATCACACAAAATGAGTACAGTCAAACCTCTCTATAACAACATTGTTGGGTTCAAAATTTTTTAGCTGTTATAAAGAATGGTTGTTATACACCTATAACAGCGTTGACATTTAAATAATATTTCGCTGTTATAGGCAAGAAAAGATGCATATAATCTAGTTTTTCATTTTTAATTACCAAATTCTAAGCTTAATCACACTTTGTATAACAAAGGAAAATCTTTTAATGATGAAAATATATATTTATATGATACTCTTTGTCATAAATAGAGTATTAAAGCATCAATTATTTAGTCAAAATCTCTACACTTACTATTGGTAATCATACATATTCTATTTTTATAAAGATAGTTAATTATTATATTACCAAAAAAGGAAGAGAGTTGTTATATGGGGGTAATTTTACAAAAAAAAAGCGTCACATATAAAGTTGTCATTATCATCAATAGGTATAAGTAAAATATAACATACAAAAATCGGTTCCGAAAAAACTTAGATTTTATAAAGAAATGCTATTATATACGAATGTTGTTATATAGAGTTCCGACTATATTTGGAGTATCAATGAACCTAATTAACTTCATGTTTTAATGAGCATACGTCACAAGGTTGCTTCTTTTGTGTCCTTCTCTTTCCATTTTTTTTTTTCATTCACATACATTTGTTAGCAGCTCTGCTCCCACTGAGTACTAAGTATTGTATATGTACTTCATGTTTACCTTTCTTCTTTTCATTTTAGTATGGGGAAATAACCAACAGCCGAGTATATGCTAAATTTTGATAGCAAATAGTAAAAATATAGGATTACAAATACTTAGCATAGACTTAACATCATGTTCAAGTTGCAATTAGGTTGAGTTGATGATAGTTCAAGATTAGTATTGTTATGTCGTTTTCTTGACATTTGCGCTGTATATATTCCATCTGTTTTTTAGTACGCAATTTATTGTTTTGAGGTTAATATATATTTTCTTGCCAGTTAATCTCTCAACTTATTTTAATAGTTTTAGCTACGGGCAATTAACTTTTTAAGTCATTTGATTGTATAAACATTTTTTACCTAGACAATGCGACCTTAGACTCTTAGGCAAATAAAAGGATTATGGCACTAATGTATACAAGAATACAACATTAAATCTATCAAAAAAAATACTTTACTGATTTTAGATCTAGGAGTAGCATATAATGAAGAAGAAATACAAAATTTCAACGTGTGTTTTATTACATAAACATGATCTGTCAAAATAAAATAACCTAATATGTACAAATAACGATTTGTTACCGGATTTGAAAACTGTGGTAATAAGTCTATAAATAGGTACTAACTGTAATTGATTTCTCTTTCCCTTTGGAGTAATTCCATTTCTGAGCGGCTTAAAATACTTCATTTGGAGTACATTGGCATTTCAATCAAATTTGTATTTTTAAATGGAAAAAAGTGAAGTAAAAAGCAAGTATTGAAAAGATGTGTTAGCTCTAAAACTTTTTGGGAGGGGTCCATGAAACATCTTGGATCACACGTGAAAAATAACGTGTCGGGTCGTGAAAGAAAACATCATATCACTCACTATTATTTAATTTATTTAATAAAAGTGCAAGAGAAATCAAGTAACTAAGAATCATGAATTTTGGTAATGACTCTAAACACTGTCAATTGCGACGTTTATCTTTATTAAGCTTCACTTGATTCTCGATCGATAATCTCTTGAAAATATAAAAGAAGTCTTTGACAAATGGTGTGAATTTTCAGGCAAAGATATTTTTTTGTTGGAATTAAACCAAGATTACTACTCCAAAGTTGTTTAGGATTGGTATTTGGTATTTATTTAATTCATACTTAGTTAGGATTTATTTGTCTAGTTCATATTGGAATGGGTTTTCTACTCCTAGTGTATGTTGGTTTTCTAGTATTATAAATAGGGATGATCTGTCACATATTTTATTATAGTGAGATTCAAGAGTTTTGAGTTATAAAGTAAAGTCTCCTACCTTCTCTCTCGTTTGATAAATTTCTTCTATATAGCCATTATTGAGTCTTCCGCTTGTGCTTATATTATTCCTTTGAGTATTTTTATTTCCTTCAAAATGGTATCAGAGCCTATGTGAGATCCGACATATATAAAAGAATATGAATATTCCATATTTACCGGATTGTCCCGTTTTTGTGTTTGATGGGAAAAATAATTTTGAGAGTTGGTATCAACAGATGAAGAATTTCTTCAATGTTGTTGGACTATGGTCCATTATTGATGAAGGGTTCGTGGAAACCCCAGAAGACACAACATTGACTGGTGAAGCAGCTACACAATTGGAGAAAAATATACAATTGAATTATAAGGCATTCTACTACCTCAATAGCAAAGTCCGATTATATGTATATAACAAATATTTGCATGCAAAATCAGCAAAAGAGGCTTGGACAATATTGGTGAAATCATATAGGCGTGCTGCAGATGTGAAGAGAGAGAAACTTCAAGAGCTTTGGAGACAGTATAAGTTGGCCCAGATGAAACCAACAGAATCTGTCAAAGAATTTTTTACAAGAATTATAAAAATAATTAATGATATGAAGGCTAATGGAGTAGTATTGGAAGATGTTAAAGTTGTTGAGAAGATATTGCAGTCTCTAAGATTAGATTCACATTAAGAAAACAATTATTGAGGCAACCCAGGATCTTAATACGTTGAGAGTTGATGATCTAGAAGATGAATTGGTGGCATATGAGATGTCATTGAATCAGCACACACATGAGATAGTGGATGAGGCATTGCAAACAAAGGATGAACCAAAAAATAAAGAAGAGTCATCGAATCTGGCAAAAAAATAATGAAGAAGGCCAAAATTTAGAAATTATGGAGAAAAGACGAGAAGGTAGAGGTAATTTTTGTTGTGGTATAGATGTCTTTGATTCCAATGCAGAATTTAATAATGTTCAAATTGATTTATCAATGATTTCTGGGATAACTAAAAAGGATAATTTGATTGGGACAGATGCTCTTTTGGTAGAGGCTACTAGTGTTTTAAGTAATGAAATGTGTAATAGACATGATTGGTCTATACAATGTGGGGCTATTGAAAAAGGAATAGAAGTACCCGCCATTATCACACAAGAAAAATTATTTGAAGGTATTGAAGATGAATCTAGTGATGAAAGAAGCAAAAGAGTTCATCAAGAGCAAGTTTTTGATGATCTACCCAAAATTGAAGCAGAAATAATTAAGGGTCCAAATCCACAATTGACGTGCATGATTTTGGATATTGAAGACGCAATCAATTTTGAATCATTATCTGAGATTGTATATTTTGAGGAGCTTGAAGAAAAATTATTTGTTGATGATCTTTGCTCTACCACCTATTGAAAGGTCAACTAGAGTCGGATGGGCACGCAAGACCAAGTACAAATCAAGTGAAGAAGCAGATGATTTTAAATCAAGACGAGTTATTGAAGGATACAAAAAGAAGATCAAATATTCTCATGATATTTTGAAGATGGAGAAAGTGAAATTAACTTTGAATCTTGTTGAAGAGAAACTGAAGCTGACTAAAGATGGCACTCGCAAGTTTGTCAATGCTACGTACTTCAGGAAATTGTTCGAGAGTCTGAGGTGGTTGACTTCTACAAGATATGATACTGTTAAGGGCACGCTCAAGTTTGAAGATCTTGGTTTAAGGGAGGCTATGTTGGAATTAAACCAAGATTACTACTCCAAAGTTGTTTAGGGTTGGTATTTGGTATTTATTTAATTCATACTTAGTTAGGATTTATTTGTCTAGTTCATATTGGAATGGGTTTTCTATTCCTAGTGTATGTTAGTTTTCTAGTATTATAAATAGGGATGATCTGTCACATATTTTATTATAGTGAGACTCAAGAGTTTTGAGTTATAAAGTAAAGTCTCCTACCTTCTCTATCTAGTTTGATAAATTTCTTCTATATAACCATTACTGAGTCTTCCGCTTGTGCTTATATTATTCCTTTGAGTATTTTTATTACCTTCATTTTTCTTTCTTCCTTTTCTGAATATACGAGACAAGTATATTTCGAAGAGTGATATATAAAATAAGCGTTTGGCCATGAAAATCCAATATTTTTTCACTTTTGTTGGAATTTTGAAGTTCGAGTTGAAGATAACTAGAATTGTGTTTGGTATAGTCTCTGCAAAGAATATTTGGTTGTTTGAATGTGCTGAAAGTGAAAAAAGTGAAAATAAGGTTTTAGGTGATTTTCAAATCTAAAATACAACTTCAAGTTGTTTTTGACATTTTCATGGTCAAACGCTGATTTTCAAATACAGTGAAAAAAATCCCGAAAAAAGTGAAAAATTCTCATGGCCAAACGATCAAGAAATGGCACATTATTATACATAGGACTAACTGTTTCATACTTCAATACTTGTGATTCTTGAGATCAAATAAGCTCAAGCCTTGTCAATGGTATACTTGAGTCATCGTCATCATACATAGAAGCTGTTATACAGCGAAGACAATCTTGATTTGCTTCATGATAAGATATGAAACATGATTGAAATAAAGATATATAAATACTTGTTGGATATCATATTGTATGTATAAACTAATTTCCATTTGTTTTCTTCTACTAGTTCTTTAATTCTTATACTAGGCTGGACACAACTTCTTGAGTACTGCTAGGGTGGGATATGACTAAAATTTGTATATTCAGTACTAATAAGTAATAACGTATGGCAAATATGTACAGTATATATTCTAATTTAATTAGATTGAATCAGTGAAGTTCTCTGATCATGTATGGGAAACTTCTACTCTGCCACTCTATTTTAATTTAGTTTGATTTTTATAAAGATAACAAAAAAATTAAACCTCAAAATTATAAGCTATTATTTAGATACATTGAAGTGTCGAAGCTATTAAAATAATTGACATTGCCACCTAGTAGCCCTCTAGGCTCTGGCTATGAAAATAGAAATGGAAGGGATTATTGCCCCAGATGATTAACGAAATCATCAAGAGGACTGTAATATATTCACAAGCTTTGCTAAGGTATTAAGTAGAAACCTTTTGTCCTAATTGTTAATGTCTTTGTATATAATGAGTTTAAATTCTATGTATTAACGGTGTAAAAATAATTACACAACCAAGTGATTTAGGGCCAAATTAAGGGAGCAGTTTATCTGGAGCCAGTGTAGACACATACACATGTTGATTTACCATAGTAATTATATGTTGAGCGATCAAACTGAGACAAAATTAATATATATTTAAATTATCACGATCCAGTAAAAATGAGGTAACAATACATTCTTAATCAATCATCATTTAGTGATAAAACTAATGTAAACTATGCACTTATTTGCTATGCATGCACACCCGATTTTAGTAACTTACCATGTACTCGCCCTACTTATATATAGTTGGCTTGTGCATGACTTCGATGTGAGTTTTGAGCACTGATTTCTCAATATCTTAATTAAAGTCAATTTTACATAGTTACTTTGAAAGAATTTAAAACTTTGTCTTAGTATAAAATAGGACACTGGGTACTATTTTGTTTGTTTTCACATCTCTGACAATAATAATGGGAAAAACTCTATTTAGATAGGGACCAATCATAAGACAAGCACCAACTTGCTCGACATACTTTTAAGAACTCAGAGAAGAATTTATTTTACTCCCATCTTCCCTATTTATAATTTTTTTTCCGTTTTTTTTTTTCGTTCACCTTGTTGAATTTTCTTTTTTGTTTTTTTGCAACTGGTGGTGAGGGATGTTCAGGCCAAGAATCTGCATTGCTACTTAATAGAGGTCTAATCCTACAACATTATTCATCTTAGGGTGGACCCTTTTAGTCTTCCTACCACAATAGCATACAGATAGAACTGTTACCAAAAATATTTAAAATGTGTAAATTATGTACGTCTAAGAAGTCGATCGATCGAGTTGTATTGTCATGGCTTTTGTCCACTACAGTACTCTGAGACTTCTTTTTATTGCTTTCTGAAGGCATTTAATAGTGCTAGACGTTTTGGAGTTGATTTGTTTGTACTTTGTACTTTGAAGCATCAGTTGAACTTTCTGAAGCCTCATCAGACATTTCTCTGATTGGAAAGACTAGTGCTTTTCTCTTCTATCTTCAGTTCCAATTAGGAAAATTCAACACAAAATAAAGGTTAGATGCATGAGCTACATTTCTCAATAGAGGGCCTTATCACTTTCTTTTATTTTGTAAGTTTTACTAGAATGTTGGTATTGTTGTGCTTCATGACAAAGAGGATTACACTACAAATTAAAGTAGAAAAATGGTAAAAAACTATTTGAGAAATGAAGGGGAATAAAAAAAAAAATTATACGCATTGATGTTGTACAATTTTTTATTTTTTATTTTCATTGCTAAGAATTAGGATTGAATTGCACATAGTTTGCTCATGTTAACTTACTATATGGAAATGGAGATTGTCCAATATTAAGTTCCAACACTTTCCCTGAATTATTCGACCAAGTATATATTCACTTACTTACCTTACTCATCAAATACCATATTGAACAAGGAAAGCGGGTCCTTACCTTCACTAATTTCTTTCTTGTAATCGAACCTGGTAAGAAGATTTGAACATAATTCATTCCCATTGACTGAAAAATATCATACACATGACATTATAAAGAAATTCTACACTATGAATGCATTTTAACATGTTATAGCAAGGGCCGAGTGTCAGCACATTTGATGAGCTTCCTGTGTTACACGATTGACGTGGAGGGTCCAAACTCCATCAACAGCGTAGCTTCTCCTTTCCCTTGACCGATCTAACTTAAAAAAATACCATGAAAAAGCTTGTTTTTATTCTGTCAGATTATAAACTAGACTCAAAGAAAAGAAAAAAAAAAAAGGGACTAGCCAAATTCCTTGCAGATTATATTGAATAATGAGTCATTCATTAAATAACATCACTAGCTGCAGCCGCCAGCCTGTCCATAACTTCTGGATCAGTACTATAGCCTAATCCAGAGGCGGATTCAGGATTTAAACTTATATATTAATAGATTTAATCTTTTAAGATTCTTAGCTTGAATCCGTTGAATGTTAAAAGTTATGGATTCATGTCTAATAGTTATTGCAATTTAAATAAATTTACATCTAAAGTTCAGGTTCAATTAAAAGCCCACCTATCATGCAGCATACTAGTCTGTAGTCTGCATGAGTGGAAGTTAGACATTTCATTTCTGATGCAGCCAGCAATTATTATACCGAGAAAACAATAGGCAAAAATACACAAAGTTTGGATTTTCAGTGGTCATGCAAGCAAGATGGCTTTCTTGTGTGAGAATCGAAATGATAAAAGGACGCTACACTAAGGGGTCGTTTGGTAGCTCGTAAAAACACACTTTATTCATGTATTAATTTCTGCATAATTTATATTACGTTTGATAGCTAGTAAAGAGACACCTTATTCATGTATCAGAGCTCGTTTGGACTAGCTGAAAAAAGTGACTTTTAAGCATAAGTGCTTAAAGTACTTTTTAAGTGTTGAAAGTTATTTTATAAATAAGCAGTTACGTGTTTGGATAAAAGTGTTTAAATGATTTTTAGAAGTAAGGGTAATATTAGAATTAACAGAAAATATAAGGGATAAAAGGGTAAAGTTGTTGGTCAAACCAAAATGGCTTTTAAGTAAAAAAAAAAAAAAAAGTTTTGGTTGAGCAACTTCTTGATTTTGGCTTATTTTAAGCACTTTCTAACTTAATTTAAGCTATTTTTTATTTTTGCCAAATACCCAAATAAGTTAAAAATGGCTTATAAGCTAGTTTGACCAACTTATAAGCCAATCCAAACGGGCTCTTAATTTCTGCATACTTATACCGCATTTGGTAGCTAGTTCGGAAGTAAGTTATTCATGTACAAAACTAGTACACTACAAGAAGAAATATATTTGGCAACAAATTTTTTTTTGTTGCCATAGATTGATTATTGTTGCAAAAAGTACTTTTGGCAAAAAAAAAAAAAAAATTTTGTTGCATGAACTTTTCCCAACGGCTGTTATTGCAACAACGTGCAACAACTTTTTTTTGTTGCCAAAAGTACTTTTTGCAACAATAATCAATACTATGGCAACAAAATTAAATTCTTTGGCAACAAAAAAAATCATTGCCAACAATAAAATTAAGTTGTTGCCAAATATAAAATTTTTTGTTGCGATTTATATACTTTCTTGTAGTGGTACGACAGTCGGTTTGCAATTTATAAACCCGCATAACTAATACACGTCTAAGTTATGAGGGAATCAATGTATCATTTTATGCGGGATAGAAGATGGAATAACTAATACATGAATGAAAAGTTGAAATGACAATATTACCCTTATCACTCCTTACTTAAAGACTTTCCTTTTCCAAACAAATATTTTTATATGATTTTTTAATACAATATTTTACTATTTTGTAAAAAAAAAAAAAAAGTTTTAATTTTAATTATAAACAAATATCTTAATTTTAAAAGGTATAATATTTGTTAATTTTTAATAGAGCAAACCAACATCCAAAGAAATAATTTATGCATAAATAATCCTGCATTAATAATACCTGCATTACTAATACCTACATTACTAATACCTGCAAAATCCTAACCAGCTACCAAACGACCCCTAAACGTTCTATAATATCATTAATGATATTAATATTGATTTTGATTTTAAGTTTTCATTCCGGTGTTCAATATCTATTTTGGAGCTTGGCTAATCCAAACTCTAGTCGGAAAGTGGTACTTTGAAGGTAAAGAACTCTCAACGGCGTTTTCATTTCAGAGCTCGAACCGGAGACCTTTTTAATTAAGGATCGGATAAGAGTATTTATCACTTCACCACAATCTTTGGTGATAATATTAAATTGATGACATTAATGTTGATCAGTTAAATTTACAACTTCTTAACCGAATATCAATGTATGCATGACATTTAATTTTTTTCTACTTCTAATGGAATTTGTCTAAATAATAAGTAAATGTGCTTGAACCATCCAAAGTTGAAATTGTTGACAATGACCTTTGACGCTAATGAACCTTTTTCTGGAAGCGCTATGTACATGGATTTTTAGTCCCGATGTGGGAAAGACAAATCTACGAATAAAGTAGTTACGGGCAAGCTGGACCATCTGATTTATCACTTGAAGTTCTTTAATTAAAATCGTCAAATTTGGAAATAATGGCAGATGTGAAAATCTTAATACAGAAAATATCAACTAAGCGTGATGATTAGACAAAGATGGAGAGGTTTTCTTCCTAAGGCACCACAATTACAACTTTTGACTTGAAGCAAGTGAATTTGGGTCCATCAATAATTTTGTAAAGGGAATTTGCCACATGGTATAAAGATAATACTAATCCCTGTTTGAAGTTAAGGTTGTAATTATTTGACAAGATATATCCCACTAATTAATCAACTTATGAGCATCATTATGTCTGCTAACTTACTGCAGACAATTCTCCTTCTTTAATAAATTAGGAAGGAACGTGGTGGTGTGGGGTGGGGGTCCTTCTTTTAATCTTTCTACGCTATGATTCAGTGATGATCATGTCTTTAAAGAATCTTTGGTGGTTGGCCCGATTCTGGCTTCTTTAGAAATGACATTAGCCTTTCCCGATTCCTATGATGTAATTTTTGTGCCTGAACTTGCTTAAATTAAAGAGTCAATTTCTCTTCGTGATGAGTTTCATACAAGAAGGGGTAACTTATGAAAAAATTACGGGGTATCTGGGCACACTTTAATCATTCCATTAAGTATTTACTATCTCTCACCAAGTAAAGGGTAATTTTGTCCGTCAATACTTAAATGAATGAGAATAAATTGTTAGAAAAACTGTATACAGTCCACACAAGATCGCAAGTAAATCATTAGACAGTGATATAAATCTAGTAAAGGCACTTACCTTGATCCATGGTAAGAATCGATAGGAGGAAGTCGTAGCACGAAGTGCATTCGTTTCTTTTGGCGACACTTCTGTTAATGAGGTAGAGAGAAAAAGAATTTTATAACAGACTTAGGGACCACAACCAATATACAATAGCAAAACACCTCTTCGGAAGAGACATAACTCTTCAAAGGTAACCTTTCAGAAGAGGTGTAACTCTTCAATTATGAACCCATCAATTATAACTAAAGAGTTAATTAGGTTTCTACGCATATAAAATTCATACCTTATAACATAAGATTTATATATTTAGTCCTTAAAATTAATACTTTATTAGGTAAGAAAAATGGGCTTCTTTAATTGATAGCAATCTATGTACAATTATATTAAACTAATTTTAGCGTACGCGCTTTGCATGTGACCTAAGCGCATACCTCATTTGATAACAAATTAAACACGAAAAAGAAATTAGACTTAGCTACAAACTTTTTCGTTAATCCATTGCTAAATTGCTCGTAGCTAACAATTTTATTTGATAATTCATCGCTAATTCGTCTGTAAATATGATTAGTAATGAATTTTACTGTTTATCTTTCCGTCGCTAATACATGTTTATTTAGATAACATAATATATAAAGAATATTAATAGCTTTCATTTGTTAGATAAGTGTAAAAAAAAAAATGACAATTCATTTAGAATATAATTTATTTTCTACTATTTTATCCTTGTTATTTTAAAATCGTATTTTACCAATTTGTCATTAAACATTATACTATAATCGATTTTGCTTTATTTCTAGTTTCTTTCACCACCGATATTTTTCTTCTTTAACAAATTTACATAACTTTCTTAGTTTGACTGTTTTGATTTTTTTTTAAATCATAATATATTTTTTTTGGCTTAAAAAAATCATAATTATAAATCTTTTTTAAAATCTTTTTTTAAGATAAGAATTTTATCTGTGTATCTTCTTACTTTTTTTTTTATATATGTTAGAAAACTTAGGAATATTCTGATCTTTTTAACATGTAGATTAATGTGCTAATGATATCTTGCATCTTTGTTAAGTATTAATAAAAGGTGTATATGTGGTAGGTTTCTTTTTTGAATTTCAATCACAGAGACATGTCATGACCAAATAATTTTTTCTTGAAACTCATCCTTAATCTTGCAATTTTTCCCTAAAAGTCCGTTACTAAATCAGATCTGAGGAAGTTGTCCTTCACATAATTATTTTGGTGTCGTTCGCCCGTTTTACCCTTTAAAATAGATTTTATATTGGACGAAATTATAATTTAATAATATTTCTATTATTTAGGACTTTGAAATCACCTAAAATTTTGATTGTTAAATCTTTCCTTATTTGAATTATGTTAGAAGTCTTAATATTTAAAACTTTGAAATTAATTTTATTAAATATTTTATTATTTGAATTATGTTAGAAGTTCTAATATTTAGGACTTTAAAATCAACTAAATTTTACTTATTAAATATTTGAATAATAAAGAAAGTGCATCAATTGTGTCCTATAATAACTACACGTAAATATATTAAATCTTGGACTCTAAAACCTATAAAATAATATTACGTTTGTTTAATCCTTTCTAGAATAATCAATAGTCTAGAGTTTTAGCCGGACTAATGCCTCTTCCTCCCCAAAAGCCTTTATGGCTTCTCTTTGTATTATTCACTTCTATATTTAATAATTCTTGTTTTCTTCTTAATCTACTTATCGTTAAGTCTTATGCCAAGACATACATATTCTCTCACCATCTTTATCTCTATTTCAGATTTTAATTTTGTTAGTGGACTCAAGGTAGACACAATACCCATATTAATGAGTACATATTTTTAAAAAGATATCGAATTATTATTAACCAATATAGTTGAGTTAAATTGTAGGAACTTAAAAAAAAAAAAAGTGTAAATCTTGAAAATGGCGAACTTTTATCCCATTTAGGTTAGCTAGGTTTATAAGGGAAGATATCTTGCTCTACAAAAGTTCTTAAATGTAGTTCTGTACCCCCCATTGTTCCTGCAAATTTCAATTTAATTATAATTTGATTAATTGCGGATAAAAAATTCAATACCTTAATTCATAGAAGAATCTACTCCCTCCAGATCAAAAAAAGAGTCCACTTAGTCATTTGCAAAGACATTAAGAAAATATAACCAAACAAAAAAGGTAATTTGACTAAACTACCCCTAATTAAATAGGCATTTGAATTTGTTCATATAATTTAATAAAGAAAATATGAAAAAACAAGGTTAATTCTTTCTTGATTTGCTAAGTGGACTCTTTTTTTGATCCAAGAAAAAAAGGCTAAGTGGACTCTTTTTTTGATGCGGAGGGAGTAATTGATTAGGTACTTGTCACTATAAATTTGACAAAGAGATTATTTATACCAAATAATAAAACAAACAGTCTTGTCTCAAACATTAGATTAAATTGAAATTGAATAAAGAACTTACAATCAACATCAAGAAAATCGAGAGAAGCCTATTTAAATCAATTAAAAATTAAACATATAAAATTCAAATAACATAAGAATCTAGTAAGGTATTTTTATAAAGAAAAGTAAAGCCGTTTAATATGAATTGTCTCTTAAGATAGCATTGAAATTGAAATAGTTGAACTCACCTTAAATCTATAAGAAAATAAAAGAACGTTAAGTCAATTAAAAACCTTATTTCCTTTGATAAACATTTTTTTTTTGCACAAGATGCTCTTCATGAGTTTGTCTAGATGTAAAAATACCGCAAATATGATGACGGCTAATTGTGACTTCAACAAAGTTCAATTGGTGTTAGTACAAGAAAAATACAAAAAATAATAATTAACAACAATACTGCAATTGTGAGCAAGGAATATTTATTTAGATGTTAATACAACCACTTGTAACAAATTAACAATAAGAAAAAGGATGAAGATGAGTTTGGTTTTCGACTTTACCTTCTTTATAAAGCAATCAAATTATTTCGTCAGTTGTAACCTTGATAACAATCAATAAAAAATAATCTCTAATTATATACAATTCATATATAATCTTAAACTTTATTAACTAAAAGAAATAAAGAACGGCAGAAATAAAAACTAAAGAGACAAAAATCAAAACCAAAATAAGAACTAAGAAGACAAAGAGGAAGGAAGCAGAAGAAACGTATGTTTACGGCAAAGTGTATGTTTTCCCTAAAGTATGATCCAGAATATATTACTTAAATAGAATTGGAGAGATCCTTTTTTATATAATGTAAAATTCTAAATGATTTAGGAGTGTGGAAAAATATATTATTAATGTAGATAATTAAATAATAATTAGTTTCTGTCAAAAATTTTCAGTGCCTATGGGAAAATAAAAATGATTCATTGAAATTTGAGGGACTTCAAAAACCAAATTAATAGGCAAAGTTCGGTCTAAAGCCTAGGCAAATTTCGTTCCTTAAATAGGTAAATAACGAAAGCCTAATTTTAGGTACATAATTCAAATAAGGTATGACATACATACTCTCTCACCATATTTATCTCTATTTCAGATTTTAATTTTGTTAGCGGACTCAAGGTAGACACAATACCCATATTAATGAGTACATTTTTTTAAAAAGATATCGAATTATTATTAACCAATATAGTTGAGTTAAATTGTAGGAACTTAAAAAAAGAGTGTAAATCCCGAAAATGGTGAACTTTTATCCCATTTAGCTTAGCTAGGCTTACAAGGGAAGAAATCTCGCTCTACGAAAGTTCTTAAATGTAATTCTGTACCCCCCATTGTTCCTGCAAGTTTCAATTTAATTATAATTTGATTAATTGCAGATAGAAAAATTCAATACCTTAATTCATCGAAGAATCTAATTGATTAGGTACTCGCCACTATAAATTTGACAAAGACATTATTTATACCAAATAAAAAAACAAATAGTCTTGTCTCAAACATTAGATTAAATCAGAATTGAATAAAGAACTTACAATCAACATCAAGAAAATCGGAGAGGAAGCCTATTTATTCCAGCAACTGAAATTAAACATATAAAATTCAAATAACATAAGTTGTAAATCTGGTAAGGTATTTTTGTAAAGAAAAGTAAAGCCGTTTAATATGAGACAACATTGAAATAGAAATAATTGAACTCATCTTTGAATCTATAAGAAAATAAAAGAACGTTAAGTCAATTAAAAATCAATATAATTATCAACCTTATAATCTGCTTCGCAGAAGCAAACATTTTTTTTGTTTTTGTAACTCATCAATATCTGGAAGAACCATATAATAATTTTGCTCCTTTGAGATCTTGCACAGGATGCTCTTCATGAGTTTATCCAGATGTAAAAATACCCCAAATACGATGACGGCTAATTGTGACTTCAACAAAGTTCAGTTTTTGTTAGTACACAAAAATACAAAAAATAATTAACAAAAATACTACAATTGTGAGCAAGGAATATTTATTTAGATGTTAATACAACCACCTATAACAAATTAAAAATAAGAAAAAGGATGAAGATGAGTTTGGTGTTCGACTTTACCTTCTTTATAAAGCAATCAAATTATTTCGTCAATTTTAACCTTGATAACAATCAATAAAAAATAATCTCTAATTATATACAATTCATATATAATCTTAAACGTTATTAACTAAAAGAAATAAAGAACAACGAGAAATAAAAACTAAAAACACAAAAATCAAAACCAAAATAAGAACTAAGAAGACAAAGAGAAGGAAGCGAGAAGAAACGTATGTTTACGGCAAAGTTTATGTTTTCCCTAAAGTATGATCAGAATATATTACTTAAATAGAATTGGAGAGATCCTTTTTTATATAACGTAAAATTCTAAATGATTTAGGAGTGTGGAAAAATATATTATTAGTGTAGATAATTAAATAATAATTAGTTTTTGTCAAAAAATTTTAGTGCCTATGGGAAAATAAAAACAATTCATTGAAATTTAGGGGACTTCAAAAACCAAATTAATAGGCAAAGTTCGGTCTAAAGCCTAGGCAAATTTCGTTCCTTCAATAGGTAAATAACGAAAGCCTAATTTTAGGTACATAATTCAAATAAGGTAAGATTTAATAACCATATTTTAATGAATTTTTAATTTCTAAATATTAGAGAAATAATTGAGTAAAATGGTAAATGACTATTTTGTCTATTGTAGAGTGTTTTAATGAAGGGCAAAAAGTTCAAACAACATTTCTAAGGCCCTTCGTGTTTTTAATATAATATAGATATAGATATGTGAGTCTACTAAATAGAGAATTTCTGACATAAATCACCTAATTCGTTGTTACTACTTCGGACTGTGGGGGGTGATTCTCATTTTTTGACGATTTCATCTAAGACTAAGAAAAGCTTCGATAGGAATCTCTCACATTATATATACTGGTGTAGTTCTAATTCTCTTGCTGTCCACCTTTCTTGCTCTCCAATTAACAAGAAAATGAAAATAGAGCATTATATGAATTTAAATGCCTTGGCTAATAGGATACATCTTTATTCACCTGAGTCCCAACGGCCAACACATCAAGGATTCAAAAAGAGAAAACACTGTTTATTACAATGTGATCATATTTCCTGTTGTGGGCACTGGGCTCCTCCATTTTGTCCAAATGCTTTAGGGGTCCTTTTTCAACGTTTTCTCTCTCTAAATTTTATACATATAGTTCACTTATTTTCTCCAACGGATTTCAAAACTTAATTCTCTGACTCATTCAAAATTAAGAGATATTTTTACCTAATTTTCTCTAACTTTTGAAAAAGTCCATTATAATCGGTAATTTTTATATACAAAGTTCATACATCAAAAAACATATATGTATAATTTTCGTATGCAATATGTAAATGTATAGATTCTTATAATTTTTATATATGAAATATGTATAAATACTATATGTGTATTTTGATTATTATAAAGTACATATAAATTGTATTAATCAAAGTATGTATAAATTTTGAGAAAAATATGTATATAATAAAATTGTAATTAAAATCGCATTCCATACAAAGTTCATACACCGAAAAATAGTATTAATTTTTGTATGCAATATGTATAAATATATTTGTTATAATTTTTACGTATGAAATATGTATAAAAGTTGTATGTATATTGTTTAACTAATATCAAAGTATGTATAGATTATGAGAAAGTTTATAGTGGCGGACAATTTTTATATACAATTAATACACAAGTTAGAAATCAAAAATACTTTGTAATATCGGTTTGAAAATTTATACTAGGAGAGAAGACGATCTTATTTAAAATGGTGTCTATCATAGAGGGAGAGAGAGAGAGAGAATATTTTTGTTTTGAATGGTGAATCATCCTAGAATTAAGTCCACATTTAAAATCGATTTTTCTTCCTTAAAAAAGCCTAAAATCGTGGGTATCTCATTAAGCCCAAATCTGGTATACTTTGTAATTTTATTGGTATGTTTTGTAAATAAGGAAAAGTATCCTTATGTTTCATAATACAAATAGGTATTATAGGTCATTTTCCCTTATTATGTGATATTTACTGGGCTCCTCCATTTTGTCCAAAATCTCAACGTGGTGGGCTCTAAATTTTAATTCTTAATTAGTATATTAAATGAGCACCCACTTGCTCATATGTAACAATTTCCTAATAACTAAAAAAATGGTATAGCGCTTAAGCACCCATCGCTTTTTGTGACAAACACTATTATTTACATGCAAAATCTAGTAATTAATTCAATTATATTAACTGAGCACCCACTTGATGTAACAATTTCCAAACTAAAAAAAATGGAGCACCCATTATATAAAATTTCTGAATCCGCCCCTGTCAGAAAAGGTCATTAGCAATCCTATTAAGATTATAACCTTTGTTTTACAAATTATGACTGGCCATCATCTGGGAACCTTACAACCTAATATACACTAAGCGTGACAAGAATTTTTTGTACCACTCAACCTGTTATTGCAGGTTATTTAATACAGTTTCAAGTTACCAAATTGTATTTTTCAATAGTTACTTTTGATTGCAGATAACTTAATCAAATCGTGTAAAAATTTAATACACTGTCAATGTGCAAAACTAAAACTGCGAAAAGAATATAAAATAGACTCGATGGTTCGAAAAGAAAATACGGGCCTGGTTGAGTTAACTAGTTGAGGGCAGATTGCCCTTATTTTGGGGTGGTCTTTAATTTTTGGCCATTAAATTGGTGGTTTTTAATTTTTGGCCTTTGCTAGAACCCTTTGGTTTCAGGTTCAAACCCTGCTCAGTCAAAATTTTTAAAAAACATCGTAAGATAGAGTTTGGATTCGCAAGGCAAACAATCTCTACCTGCAGGCAGAATTTTGCTACCTTCAGGTACGGTAAGGTAGAGTTTGCCTCAAAACTCTACCTAATCAGGCAGAGTATCAGGTAGAGTTATGAGGAAAACTATACCTAAGGCAGAGTTTTGCCTTCAGGCATGCCAAAACTCTGCATTAAGGCCCAACTTTGGCCCGAACAGGCCTAACTTTACTTCAAAATTTTGCCTTGCGATTTTTTTTTTTTTAACTGAGCCGGAATTCGAACCCCAAACCTCATGGTATCAGGTGAAAGGGACAAAAATTAAAGACCACCAATTTGAGGGACAAAAATTAAAGACCAATGCATTTGAAGGGCACTCTGCACAAAAAATTGACTAGTTGACCCTAACCAGCCAGGCTTTATATTTTATTTTTGCGAGGGTCATTTGCACGATTGACCTTCAAAGGCACTGGTCTTCAATTTTTGCCCCTCAACTTGGTGGTTTTTAATTTTTGCCCTTCGCTAAAAATTCCTTGGTTTCAGGTTCGA